>NC_069678.1:63883797-63973797 GCF_023699985.2 Odocoileus virginianus
AGACAGCCCACATTGGACAGCAACGCCGAGGAAATGTGCTCCCATATATATTAATGAGATGAAGGAAAGTTTAAGACCCCAACATAATCTGTTTATACATTATACATTTCTCTTGTTATTATTCAACATTGATTGAGTACCCTCAATTCGGTAAGCTTTTTATAGAATGTCCCAACAACTCTCAATTATCTGCAGGAGATAAGAAATAAATGAAACCTAAGAAAAGGCCTATAGTCCAGATCACAGATCTGAGAACAAACACCAAAACCTTATCTTGGCTGAGCTGTTGGCAAGGAACAAGAAGAAATCCTTGGAAGCTATGCTTTCAGTTCCATGACGGCAAGGACCATGCAAACCACTTCACAGCTGCTTTGCCAGAGCCTAACCCAGTGGTTAGCCTGGACACATTTGTTGAAAGAATTTGTTTGAAGGAATGAATTATGTTAAAAACATCAAGCATCTTTTTTGGTGTTCTATGTGTCAGGAATTATTTAAGAGTTTTCCACATCTTAATTTTATTTAATTGTCATAACCATCTTATAAAGCTAGGTAGATATTATTATAGCATCCACTTATCAGAGGAAAAACTAAAAGTTCAGTGAGGTTAAGTACCTGGCTCAAGGTTGTGCAGCTAGTGAGGGCAAGGTCAGAAGTCAAACCCTGGCAGTGTGGCACCGGAGTCTGATGGGCTCTCCCTGTTAGAACTAGAAACAGTGGAGCCTGGATGTCTGCCTCTGGCCACCAGGTCACACTTCCTAGCTTTAAAAGTCTTGCGTCTTCATTCATCCGTGCCCTCCCTAATCTCAGACAGGCCCTTGGACCCTCCTCAAGGGACCTGCAGATAACCTGCTGTCTACATCAGTGGGGCTGTGCTCCTGACTTGGCCGGACACCCCCCAACTTTCCTCCTCCCTACTAGCGTTCAGTGTCCTGTCTCAACCCTCCCTTTCATCTGATGGATTGTCCATCCTCAGTTTGAGACTGCTCTGCTTACCTCAAAATACAGAGCTATCATCTTGATATTTTTATTCATGTTTATGGAATGTCAGTTTCTTCTACTTCTGTCCATTATCTCTATTCCTCACCATAACTCAACCAGGGGGTATAGTTAGCCTACTTTAGAGATGGGTGTGATGAAGTCAATCCTGGGATGTGGCAGAGCCCGTGTCCAGAGCTGGTGGGCCCAGCCCCCAGATCCAGGCTCCTCCTGGTATTCTGAATTGTTTACCCCACTTCCACATTCACCTGCTGTGAAAAGCCCTACCACACAAATGGTGAGACAGCCAAAGTTTGGGGTGGGATAGACATGGTAGGTGAAACCTCCGTGCTCCCCAGTGGGGCTCAGTCAAGGAGCATTTGAGAGAATATCTGTCTTCTGAGCCCATAGTCAGCCACAAGGGCAAAGACCTAGGACAGGCAAGAGATCCGTGCTGAACTCTGATATTAAAAAGGAGGCAGTAAGAGCAGAGTGATCACTCTCAGCCTGTATATTAAATGTATTTTCCCTTTGGAAAAAAAAACCAGCAAAAGTTATGTTTCTACATAAAGGCAGTCTGTGTTTCATAGCTATTCTAATTTATGGGCCGTACATTCCTGTGATTGTCTTGAACTGAAGAGCCAAGTAAATAATCACGGAGAGCCACAGGTAAATCACTTGGAGGTGAACTGAGCCTGTCCAGGGCCTCCAGAAATGGTACAAACATTTCCTAATTTTGTAGATTTCTTCATCTGAGCCCAGAAAACGCCTTCTCTTGTTGGCTTTGAGCTCTGACATTTTTTTTCCACTTACATCCTGAAGACACAGCGGCAAGGTGAAACGTGAGAAGTATTCAAAGCATTTTCGAAGCGTCCGCTTCTAATTTTCCTTCTCAATTTTGAGGCAACAGTGCCATTCACTTCACTTCCATAAGTATTTATCCTGCTACCACATGAGCTGGAAATGAGAGGCAGGGAGAAGCATCCAGACTGGGGACACACGGACCACAGCCTTCCGCAGCTTGGGACCTAGCTGATTATTTTAAAATTTGGTAAAATGCATGTGACATAAAACTACCACTTTAACTATTTCCAAGTGTACAGTTCAGTGGCATCAAGTGTATTCATGTTGTGTGATCATCAACCAGAACTTTTTCCATCCATCTCCAGAACTTTTTCCTCTTTCCAAACTGAAACTCCATTTCCATTAAACAATGACTCTTCATTCCTTCCTGCCCCTAGCTCCTGCCACCATCATGCTACTTTATAAATTTGACTACGCTAAGGACCTCATATAAGAGGAATCCTGCTGTATCTGTCCTTTGGGGACTGGCTGATTTCCCTTAGCATAATGTCTTCCAGGTCCATCCATGTCAAAGCACCTGTGATTTTAAGAAGGAGAATGTTGAACCAGTGGAAATAGTGGGTTGGCCCTAAAGTTCATTTGGGTTTGTCCATAAGATGTTATGGAAAACCTGAACAAACTCTGGGCCAACCTAGCAAGTTGACGGGAGGGGGAAATGCGTATTCAGTCATTTGTGGTTGTTATGAGGAACTGTGAACCTAAACTGCCACAATAAATTGAATGTACTTTTTGAGCTAATACTCTGGGCAAGGCCTCAAGGGGTAAAATGAAGCAATGTCCTCAGTTGCATGGGTCATGTCCAACTCTTTGTGACCCTGTGGACTGTAGCCCACCAGACTCCTCTGTCCATGGGATTCTCCACGCAAGAATACTGGAGGGGTTCTCTATGTCCTTCTCCAGGGGATCTTCCCAACACAGGGATTGGACCTGGGTCCCCCGCATTGCAGGCAGATTCTTTACCATCTGAGCCACCAAATGGATGCCCAAATGAAGCAACAGAAGATGTGTCTCAAGGAGCTTATATCTAGTACAGGAGGCAGGGTGCAGATTCAAATTCAGAGGTTAAGTGATAATTAACCTCAGAGTACAGATAAAAACAGAAACATGGTTTTAGACAGAGAGGCCATTTCAGACAGATGTGATTGGGGAAGAGGTGGATTTTAGTGTGACCTTGAAGGATGGGTAGAATTTAGTACAAAAAGCATGGGGAAGGAGAGAGAAGACATTGCAGACCAGTGTGGAATGAAAGTGTGTTCACTGGCAAACTGCATCTTGTTCACTGTTTGATGTCCTGTGCCTGGTACAACGTGTGTGTCCTAGGTATGAATGAAATGCAGAGCCCAGAGGTTGGAAAGCCCAGGGTGAGTTTGGGAAACAGTGAGTAGACAGTCTGCCTTGAGTAAAGGGTTCCATGGGGGAGCTAAGGTAAGAAAGAAAATGTTGGTAGAGATCAGAATGTAGAAAACTTTGACTGTCAAACTAAGGAACTAGAACTTTCTTCTGAGGGAAAAAGGGGGCCATTGAAGGTGGTTGTTCCAAGGGAGCTCATAGTGACCATTCCACACTAATTCTGATCATAAGTGTCATCAAAACACAAATTCTCCCCGAGTAGCTAGAAGTGGCAATAGCTGGGTAAATATCAATAGCACCTCTGGACATATACAGACTGGGTAATGTCTCCTTTTGAAGTATCAGTTTTTGGAAGCATGTTAAAGTGACAGAAGGTAGAGAAAGCTGGCAATCACGAGTCTAGTAAGGACAACATTCCACTAATCAAATATAAAAATGACAAACTGTTGAGATTAAGAGGGAAAAGGCAGATCTTGAGGCCATGAAAAGAGAGAGGATTACAAAATTCAGGGATCTTGAAAGTCCCTTAGGAGGATCAGAAGCCAGAGAACATGACAAATGGCAGGCTTAGGTGACTGGCCAGTAAGGGAAATTTCAAAAGGAAAGAAGAGAAGGAAGGTTTTTGCCAAATAGAGTGCAAGGTTGGGATGGTTGCCAGGCTTTCATATTCGAAAGAGTAGGAGAGCTTCAGGATGAAATGGCTGGAGAGAGTTGATCTGAAGCAAGGCAAATGTGGGTAGTCTCAAGGCATAGTCATAGGGTCACAAGAACATAAAAATTAAGGAGAGAAGAGATGAGGACAAGAGAGAGGAAAGGAGAGGGAAGGAGAGGAGAGAGATGGGAAGGCGGAGGCTGACTCTTCATTTAACAAGAAGTCACTCTAACTGGTTTAAAACAAAAAGGGACATTGATTATAAGGTCACAGGGGTGTTTTATGGACTCCAAGAGGGCAACCAAGATTGAGAGAAGAATGAAAGCAGGAACTGGAGAGCTGTCCAGAACCAGCAATGACCCTCTTTGTCTCTGTCCCTTCCGAGGCCACCTGCATGCAACTCTCTGCCCGCCTCTCCACTGCTTTATTCTTTGTTCTCTCCTCTATGCATGATAGATGTCCCTATGGCCACCAAGATGATTTAAAAGACCCACAGAAGCTAACTAGTGGCCCTAACTCCCTTTCCAAGTATCTGGTGGAGAAAATATGATTGGTCTCTTCGTGCAGGTTTACCTGGTTCCATCAGCTATAGGCCAGGGTGGTAGAGGCACTCAGCGTAAACATGGCTCCTGAATGCAACTTCTGAGGCTGGGAGGGCAGTTTCTGAGGGGTCAGGCTAGGCAGATTCCACAGAAAGTCTGGACTAAACTGAATTGACCAGGAACCATGGAACCCCGTTAGGTAGGAAAAGCCTGAAAGACCATGAGCTGTTTCAGTCTAGAGAAGCAAGGGCCTCAGTGGCCATGAGAACAGTCAGAAGAACCTGCAGGCTTGTGCATGGATCTGCAGTGACAAGGTGGCTGATTCCAGTAGAAGAAGGGGGTGAAAAGCTACAATTTAAAGACCCTGTGACTTGAGGCAGTTGACAATAACAGTGAAATAGAGATGGAAGTAGGAAACAGAACTGAAAAAAGGAGAAATCAAATATATTAAAAAAAAAAAAACAACCAGTGGGTTCTACCAAGCTGCTATGGCTAAACTTCAAGTTTGATTTTGATCTCCCTGGTGGCCAGAGGTATCTGTTACCATTTGTATGACTAGAAGAAGCAGCAATTCCTCAAGACATAGGAAGTACTTCTGACACAGATTCCTTAAGGAAATTTCTCAGCAAAAATATCACAAAAGTAAATATGATAATAATGAGGAGTAATAACTACTATTTGTTCAAAATTACTTTGTGGCAGGAACCAAGTTACATTATATATGAATTATGTATAATTATATATGTATATATAATTATATATATTATATATAATTCATTCTATTCTGACAGGACTCCACTGGGTAGTCACTATTAAGCTCAAGTGACTGGTAAGGGAAATAAAGGGGCACAGAGGGGCCAGGAGACTTGTCCACACTCTCACAGCTGGTAGGAATGGTAGCGAAGGCACTGCCAGACTTTAGGGCCATACACTCAGCTACTGCAAAGAATACTGTTCTTTAAAAAGAAAAGATGAGAAGTGAATGAGAAAAGTTTCAGCCATGACCAACACTCTCAAGTAGCTTTCAAGTAGTTGGTGGAAAGAAAGACATACACAAATAAAAAGCTAAAGGTAACACACTATTACCAATTTTGAGAGAGAACCTGCAGTGAGTCAGGCTTTGTTTTATATGTTTCTTATATTTTATCTTTTGATTTTCTAAATAAGCCTAAGAAGAATGTATAAGTACCCTGGTCCTCTGTGTTTAGAGACTTGTTCCAACTGGGTCAAGTCCAAAATGCTTTGTCTGGCTGTCAAAGTTCTGCATAATTTAGCCTTTTTGTGTCCAACAGAGTTTCCCATGACTGTCCTAGAAGTGGCAGCCACATAGCAAATGAAAAGGCACAGAATCTCAGGCTCTGCCATTTTCTTATTGTGGGAATTTGAGTGAGTTCTTTAATGCATCTGAGCTTCAGTTTCTTCGTACGCTCAATGGAGAGAATGAAAACTATTTTCAAGATTTTTAAAAGAACAAAAGGTTTAAGAATGTATCATCCAGGGGATCACAGGATATCTGAGGGAGGAAGGGACTGGGGATGAGGAGTTGAGGAATGATCTATCTATTCATTTCTTCATCCCATCAATATTTACTGATCCTGGACATAATTACTTCTGTGTTTGGTACCAAAGGTCCAAAAGTAAATGGGATGTGTCCACCCTTGAGGAAGTTCCAGCTTACTGGTGAAGGAGAGGAATGGCACGTTTAAATAGTGATAGCATCATGCATAGTGAGAAGTGGTTAGTGATTTAGATCTGGAACAGACTTGCAGAAATATGAAATTTATTTTATTTTTTCAGAAATATGAACTTTAAAAACAGAGAGCAAGGGAGAGGTTCTGATTCATGATGGTGGTATAGGAAGATCCCAAACTCAGTTCCTTCCATGGACACAGCAAATGTTTAGCTACTATGGAACAATTACCTCCAGAAAAAAACCTTAAAAATTGCATATCAGGCCCTTCATATTGGGCAAATGAGAAGTAAACCATATTGAAGTGGGTAGGAAAGACTGAAATAATATCAAGCATCTTTTCAGACTATAATGGTATGAAATTAGAAATCAATTACAGTAAGAAAACTGGAAAATTCAAAAATATATGTAGACTAAACAACATGCTCCTGAACAGCTAATGGGTCAATGAAGAAATCAAAAGTGAAATTAAAAAAATACCTCGAGACATATGAAAATGAAAATACAATATACCAAAACTTATGGGATGCAACTAAAGCAGTTCTAGGAAGGAAGTGCATAACGATAATGCCTACCTCAAGGAACAAGAAAATTCCAAATAAACAACCTAACTACACCTCAAGGAACGACAAAAAATGAAGCCCAAAATTATCAGAAGAAAGGAAATTACAAATAACAGAGAAGAACTAAATAAAATAGAAACTAAAAAGAGAAATAACACAAAGAGCTGGTTCTTTGAAAAGATAAACAAAATAGACAAACATCTAGCTAGACTCACCAAGAAAAATGAAAGTTCACATAAGTAAAATCAGAAATGAAAGGGGAGACATTACAATTGATAACACAGAAATTCAAAGGATCATAAGAGAGTACAACAAACAATTGTATGCCAACAAATGGGGCAACCTAGGAGAAATGGATAAATTCCTAGAAATATATGACCTTACAAGACTGAATTATGATGAAATAAAAAATCTGAACAGATCAATTATTACTAAGGTGATTGAGTCAGCAATTTAAAAACTCCCCACAAACAAAAGTCTAGGACCAGGTGGCTTCACTAGTGAAATCCACCAAATTAATAGCAATCCTTCTCAAACTCTTTCCAGAAAGAGAGGAAGGGGACATCCTTCCAAACATAGTTTTCAAGGCCAGCACTACTCTGATACCAAAACCAGACAAGAATACCCAACAAAAAAGAAAGAAAAAAAGAAAATTCTAGGCCAGCATCCCTGATGAAAGCTTCTCTGGTAGCTCAGTGGTAAAGAATCCGCCTGCCAAGGTGGGAGATGTGGGCTCAATCCTTGGGTAGGGAAGATCCCCTGGAGGAAGAAATTGCAACCCACTCCCGTATTCTTGCCTGAGAAATCCCATAGACAGAGGAACCTGGGGGGCTACAGTCCACGGGGTCACAAAAGAGTCAGACACAACTTAATGACTAAATAACAACAACATCCCTGATGGACTTAGATGCAAAAATTCTCAGCAAAACATTAACAAACCAAATTCAACAATACATTACAAGGATTATACACTATTATCAAGTAGATTTATTCTAGAGACGCCGGGATAGTTTGACATATGCAAATTAATCAACATGATACACCACATTCACAAGATGAAGGATTAGAATTATAGGGTGATCTCAATATATGCAGAAACAGCATTTGACAAAATCCAACATTCATTTGTGATAAAATTCTCAACAAGGTTAGTACAAAGGGAATATATCTCAAGATAACAAAGGCCATATAGGACAAGCTCACAGAAAACATCATACACAACAGTGAAAAGCTGAAATCTTTTCTTCTAAGATCAGGTACACGACAAAGATGCCTATTTTTTCAATTTTATTCAGCGTAGTATTGAGTGTTGAAATTTTATCCAGATCAATTAGGCAAGAAAATATTAAACAGAAGAATCAAAACAGTCACTATTTGCAGATGACAGGGTACTATATATATATATAGCCCCATGGACTGTACCCTGCCTTTCTCCTCTGTCCATGGGATTTTCCAGGCAAGAATACTGCAGTGGGTTGCCCCTTCCTTCTTCAGAGAATCTTCCCAACCTGGGGATCAAACCCCCATCTCCTGCATTGGCAAGCAAATTCTTTACCACTCAGCTACCAGGGAAGCCCCAAAGTTGTAGTATGCACAGGCAAAATACAGAAATCTATTGCATTTTAATATAATAATAACAAACTACTAGAAAAATTAAGAAAATAATCCCATGTGCTGCTTCTGCTGTTAAGTCACTTCAGTCGTGTCCAACTCTGTGCAACCCCATAGACGGCAGCCCACCAGGCTCCCCCGTCCCTGGGATTCTCCAGGCAAGAACACTGGAGTGGGTTGCCATTTCCTCCTCCAATGCATGAAAGTGAAAAATGAAAGTGAAGTCGTTCAGTCGTGTCTGACTCTTAGCGACCCCATGGACTGCAGCCTACCACACTCCTCCGTCCATGGGATTTTCCAGGCAAGAGTACTGGAGTGGGGTGCCATTGCCTTCTCCATAATCCCGTGTACAATTGCATTAAAAAAAATAGCTGGACTAAATTTAAGCAAGGAGGTGAAAGGCCCTGTGCACTGAAAACTGTAAGACACTGATGAAAGAAACTGAAGAAGGCACAAATAAATAGAAAGATTTTGTGCTAGTAGATTGCAAGAATTAATATTGTTAAAATCCTTACTACCCAAAGCAACCTGCAGATTCAGTACAATTCCTATTCAAATTTCAGTGGCATTTTTCACAGAAATAGGACAAATAATCCTAAAATTTGGATGGAACAACAAAAGACCTCTATTAGTCAAAGAATCTTGAGAAATAAGAATAAAGCTGGAATCAACAAGTGCCCTCTTTTCAAGCTATATTACAGTACTATGATAATCAAAGTAGTATGGTACTGGCATAAAAACAGACACAAAGATCAATGTGACAGAATAGAAAGCCAAGAAATAAACCATGCATATATGGCCAATTAATTTATGACAAAGGAGCCAAGAATGTAAAATGGGGGAAGAACAATCTCTCCAATAAATGGTATTAGGAGAACTGGACAGCCATATACAAAAGAATGAACAGACTGCTATCTCACATCATACACAAAAATTAACTCAAAATAGATTAATGACTTGAATATAAGACTTGAAACCATAAAACTTTTAGAAGAAAACTTAGGCAGTAAACTCCCTGACATATGTCTTAGCAATATTTTGGGGGGATTTGACACCAGAAGCAAAGGTAAGAAAAGCAAAAGAAATAAATAAGATAGCATCACACCAAAAGCTTTTGTACAATGAAGGAAATAACCAACAAAATGAAAAGGCAATCTCGTGAATGGGAGAAGATACTTTCAAAGAATATACCTGATAAGGGTTGATATCCAAACTACAGAAAGAACTTATACAATTCAATATACAAAGAATGGAGAAAGAAAATGTGATACATACACATGCAACACACATACACGATGGAATATTATTCAACCACAAAAAGAACAAAATCTTGCTATTAGGTTGGTGAAAAAGTAATTGCAGTTTTGGATTATGAATTTTAAATCATTATAACTAGGCATAAATACATCTGTATTAATCAAAATAGGAACCATTACAATCATCACATTTTTGCTAATGAGAAGTTTGTTAATTCCAGTAGCATAAAAATCCATGCTTCAGGATTTGACAAAGCCTTGGAAGGCATTTTCTGCATCTTGCTGATTGTGGAAGTGTTTCCCTGCAAAAAGTTGTCTAGATGGTCTTGGTTGGTGAGAGGTCAGGTATATATGGTGAATGAGGCAAAACTTCATAGCCCAATTTGTTCAACTTTAGAAGCATTGGTAGTGTGACCTGAGTTGGATGTTGTCATGGAGAAGAACTGGGCTCTTTCTGTTGACCATTGCCAGCTGCGGGCATTGCAGTTTCATTAATTTACTGAGCATAATTCTCAGATGTAATGGTTTTGCCAGAATTCAGAAAGCTGTATCAGACAGCAACAGACCACCAAACAGTGACTGACCTTTTATGGTGCGAGTTTGGCTTTGGGAAATGCTTTGGAGCTTCTTCTCGGTCCAGCCACTGAGGTGATTTTTCACTGGTTGTCATACAAAATCCACTTTTGGTCACATATCACAGTCTGATCAAGAAATGGTTTGTTGATGTTGTGTAGAATAAGAGAAGAGGACACTTCAAACTGACGATTTTTAAAAAAAATTTCCAGTCAGTTTCATGAAGCACCCATTTAACGAGCCTTTTCGCCTTTCCAATTGCTTCAAATGCTGAATGACTGGAGAATGGTTGACACTGAGTTCTTGAGCAACTTCTCATGTAGTTGTAGGAGGGTCAGCTTCAATGATTGGTCTCAGTTGACCGTTGTCAACTTCTGATGGCTGGCCCCTATGCTCCTCATCTTCAAGGCTCTCGTCTCCTTTGCAAAACTTCTTGAACTAACACTGCACTGTACATTTGTTAGCAGTTCCTGGGCCAAATGTGTTGTTGATGTTGCAAGTTGTCTCCACTCCTTTATGACCCACTTTGAAGTCTAACAAAAAAAATTGGTCAAATTTGCTTTTTGTCTAACATCATTTCCATTGTTTAAAATAAACAGCAAGTAATTCGCCAAAAAAAAAAAAAAGTGGGAAATGCACATTAAAATGATGTATAACATAACCACATTTAAGAATGTATTCCAGTATCATATATAGCAAATTTCAACAATGCAAAAACCTCGATTACTTTTGCACCAATCTAAATATTTGCAACAACGTGGAAGGACCTACGGGGAATTCTGCTAAGTATGTCAGACAGAGAAAGACAGATACTATTTTATCTCACTTATATGTGAACGCTTAAAAAAAAAAAAAGCTCATAATACAGAAAATAGATTGGTGGTTGCCAAAGATGGGGTGGGGGATGGGCAAAGGGTAAACGAAGTAAAGACTTTCAGTTATAAAGTAAAGAAGGCAAGGAGATATAATGTATAGCATGGGGATTATAGTTCATAATATTATATTGCATAATTGAAAGTTGCTAAGAGAGTAGATCTTAAAAGTTCTCAGCACGAGAAAAAAAATCTGTGACTCTATATGGTGACAGATGTTAACTAGACTGACTGGGTCTAGTTATTGTTATTTGTATATATTGCAATATATACAAATATTGAATCATTATATGGAATGCCTGAAGCCAATATAATGTCAGTTATGTCTCAATAAAATGAGAGAGAGAGGCACTCTACATGAGCAAAACTTTATTGAAAATGCTGGTAGCACCTGGTATCTGAGTAAGTCCAAGGGTAAAGAAGACGGAGAAAAGTCTGGGAGGAGGAAATTAGATGGAGAAGTTGGTTTGGTTTAGTAGTGAGACATTCATTCAAAAAATATCCAGGTGGCAATGACATGGACTAGAACTGGGTGTGAAGAAAGATCAAGATCAAAATTTAGGAATAAGAAGTAGTGATGTGATAATTGTAATCATAATCATGTGGCTTTCTGAGGACTTGTATAAGATATAAGAGGAGAAGTTTAATGAAATAACCTTGGAAACACGAGGAGAAGGAGAAACCAACAAATAAGGGAATAGAGGGGTAGGAGAGAAGATAGTTGATTCAGAATAGTGCAATATCCCAAAGTCATTGGTGGAGAGTTGAGAAGAGCAACAGAATTACCTGAAATGTTTTGTTTTGTTTTGTTAATCAGGATAAGAAAAGGTAAATTTTTTTCAGCTACAAATCAGAGACAGCTATCAGTAAAGAAAAATCCAGATTGTAGAATGTTTTGAGAGCTACAGGTAAAGATAAAAATAGAGGTAGTTGGCATTAATCACTCACCTGAGAAATTCTACAGTAAAGGAAGGAAACACACAAAATAGTGAATAAATGGGCCATCAGGGTCAAGTGAATGGTTCTTTTCAGTTGAGAGAAAACTCTACTGAGAACAAAGCAAAGCATGAGAGAGATTTTGATGTGGGGTTTGGGAAATGTTCAAGAACTTGCACCAAGTAGGCTAAATCTTCTCATATAAGATTAAACCAGAGAGCTTCTGACTGGAACATAGGAAGGGGAAATATTCTTAATCCTGGAAAACAAGCTGACTTTTGATAATATGAACTTTGGGGTGCTAAGCCTTCATTTGCCTCTCTTGCAGGACAGCAAGAACCGAGGGAGCCAAGGAGGGCTGGTGACCTGGGTTTGGGGTTGACACCTATTTGAAGCAGGAATGAGGATCTGGAGTGTGGGCAAGGTTAGGTGTCTAGGCTGGATAGTGAAGGCTGGGTGGGGATGGGAGCAGAGTCAACAGAATGATATGGGTAAAGAAAGAGGTTTTGAAGGCTCTGGCTTAAGGGGGGTTTTGGAGAAGTCAGGGGAAATGACAGGAGAGCTCATTTCCCAGGGCTGCCTTCACAAATTACTCCAAACCTGGCTTAAAACAAACAGAAATTCATTCTCTCCCAGACCTGGAGGCCAGAAGTCTGAAATCAAGGTATAGGCAGAGATGTGCCCCTTCCAAAGGCTCTAGGGGTGAACCCTTGGCTCTTCCACCTGTTGGTGGCTCTAGGCGTCCCTTGGTTTGTGGCTGCAGAACTCCAGTCTCCATCTGCCTTCACGTGACCTCCTCTGTGTGTCCCAAATCTACCTCTCAGTTCAGTTCAGTTCAGTCGCTCAGTCGTGTCTGACTCTTTTGCAACCCCATGAATCGCAGCACGCCAGGCCTCCCTGTCCATCACCAACTCCCAGAGTCTACTTAAACTCATGCCCATCACATCGGTGATGCCATCCAGTCATCTCATCCTCAGTCGTCCCCTTCTCCTCCTGCCCCCAATCCTTCCCAGCATCAGGGTCTTTTCTGATGAGTCAACTCTTCGCATGAGGTGGCCAAAGTATTGGAGTTTCAGCTTCAGCATCAGTCCTTCCAATGAACACCCAGGACTGATCTCCCCTAGGATGGACTGGTTGGATCTCCTTGCAGTCCAAGGGACTCTCAAGAGTCTTTTCCAACACCACAGTTTAAAAGCATCAACTCTTCGGCACTCAGCTTTCTTCACAGTCCAACTCTCACATCCATACATGACCATTGGAAAAACCATAGCCTTGACTAGATGGACCTTTGTTGGCAAAGTAATGTCTCTGCTTTTCAATATGCTGTCTAGGTTGGTCACAACTTTCCTTTCAAGGAGTAAGCGTCTTTTAATTTCATGGCTGCAATCACCATCTGCAGTGATATTGGAGCCCAAAAAAATAAAGTCTGACACTGTTTCCACTGTTTCCCCATCTATTTCCCATGAAGTGATAGGACCAGATGCCATGATCTTAGTTTTCTGAATGTTGAGCTCTAAGCCAACTTTTTCACTCTCCTCTTTCACTTTCATCAAGAGGCTTTTTAGTTCCTCTTCACTTTCTGCCATCAGGGTGGTGTCATCTGCATATCTGAGGTTATTGATATTTCTCCCAGCAATCTTGATTCCAGCTTGTGCTTCTTCCAGCCCAGCATTTCTCATGATGTACTCTGCATATAAGTTAAACAAGCAGGGTGACAATATACAACCTTGACATACTCCTTTTCCTATTTGAAACCAGTCTGTTGTTACATGTCCAGTTCTAACTGTTGCTTCCTGACCTGCATATAGGTTTCTCAAGAGGCATGTCAGGTGGTCTGGTATTCCCATCTCTCAGAATTTTCCACGGTTGATTGTGATCCACACAGTCAAAGGCTTTGGCATAGTCAATAAAACAGAAATAGATGTTTTTCTGGAACTCTCTTGCTTTTTCGATGATCCAGAGGATGTTGGCAATTTGATCTGTGGTTCCTCTGCCTTTTCTAAAACCAGCTTGAACATCTGGAAGTTCACGGTTTACATATTGCTGAAGCCTGGCTTGGAGAATTTTGAGCATGACTTTGCTAGCATGTGAGATGAGAGCAATTGTGCAGTAGTTTGAGTATTCTTTGGGATTGCCTTTCTTTGGGATTGGAATGAAAACTGACCTTTTCCAGTCCTGTGGCCACTGCTGAGTATTCCACATTTGCTGGCATATTGAGTGTAGCACCTTCACAGCGTCATCTTTCAGGATTTGAAATAGCTCAACTGTAATTCCATCACCTCCACTAGCTTTGTTCATAGTGATGCTTTCTAAAGCCCACTTGACTTCACATTCCAGGATGTCTGGCTCTAGGTGAGTGATCATACCATCGTGATTATCTGGGTCATGAAGATCTTTTTTGTATAGTTCTTCTGTGTATTCTTGCCACCTCTTCTTAATATCTTCTGCTTCTGTTCGGTCCATACCATTTCTGTCCTTTATCGAGCCCATCTTTGCATGGAATGTTCCCTTGGTATCTCTAATTTTCTTGAAGAAATCTCTAGTCTTACCCATTCTGTTGTTTTCCTCTATTTCTTTGCATTGATCACCGAGGAAGGCTTTGTTTTCTCTCCTGCTATTCTTTGGAACTCTGCATTCAAATGGGAATATCCTTCCTTTTCTCCTTTGCTTTTTGCTTCTCTTTTCACCACTATTTGTAAGGCCTCCTCAGACAACCATTTTTCCTTTTTGCATTTCTTTTCCATGGGGATGGTCTTGATCCCTGTCTCCTGTACAATCTCATGAACCTCTGTCCATAGTTCATCAGGCACTCTGTCTATCAGATCTAGTCCCTTAAATCTATTTCTCACTTCCACTGTATAGTCATAAGGGATTTGATTTAGGTCATACCTGAATGGTCTAGTGGTTTTCCATACTTTCTTCAATTTAAGTCTGAATTTGGCAATAAGGAGTTCATGATCTTAGCCACAGTCAGCCCCTGGTCTTGTTTTGCTGACTGTATAGAGCCTCTCCATCTTTAGCTGCAAAGAATATAATCAATCTGATTTTGGTGTTGACCATCTGGTAATGTCCATGTGTAGAGTCTTCTCTTGTGTTGTTGGAAGAGGGTGTTTGCTATGACCAATGCGTTCTCTTGGCAAAACTCTATTTGCCTTTGCCCTGCTTCATTCCATACTCCAAGTCCAAATTTGCCTGTTACTCCAGGTGTTTCTTGACTTCCTACTTTTGCATTCCAGTCCCCTATAATTAAAAGGACATCTTTATTGAGTGTTAGTTCTAAAAGGTCTTGTAGGTCTTCATAGAACAGTTCAACTTCAGGTTCTTCAGCGTTACTGGTTGGGGCATAGACTTGGATTACTGTGATATTGAATGGTTTGCCTTGGAAACGAACAGAGATCATTCTGTCGTTTTGAGATTCCATCCAAGTACTGCATTTTGGACTCTTGTTGACCATGATGACTACTCCATTTCTTCTAAGGGATTCCTGCCCACAGTAGTAGATATAATGGTCATCTGAGTTAAATTCACCCATTCCTGTGCACTTTAGTTCACTGATTCCTAGAATGTCGACATTCACTCTTGCCATCTCCTGTTTGACCACTTCCAATTTGCCTTGATTCATAGACCTCACATTCCAGGTTCCTATGCAATATTGCTCTTTACAGCATCAGACCTTGCTTATATCACCAGTCCCATCCACAACTGGGTATTGTTTTTGCTTTGGATCCATCCCTTTATTCTTTATGGAGTTATTTCTCCACTGATCTCCAGTAGCATATTGGGCACCTACTGACCTGGGGAGTTCCTCTTTCAGTGTCCTATCATTTTGCCTTTTCATACTGTTCATGGGGTTCTCAAGGCAAGAATACTGAAGTTGTTTGCCATTCCCTTCTCCAGTGGACCACATTCTGTCAGACCTCTCCACCATGACCTGTCCGTCTTGGGTGGCCCCACATGGCACGGCTTAGTCTCACTGAATTAGACAAGGCTGTGGTCTGTGTGATCAGATTGGCTAGTTTCCTGTGATTGTGTATCAAAGGGCAGACACACTGAATCTACCTCTCCCTTTCTCTTGTTAAGGATACTTCTCACTGGATTTAGGCTACACCTGACAATCCAGGATTATCTCATTTCAAGACCCTTACATTAATTGTATGTGCAAAGACTACCTAAAGAAACTTGCATTCACACATTTGTGTAGATACATCTTTTGGGGGGCCATAATTCAACCCATCCCAACAGGTAAGGAGGATGTAATCAGAACTAGAAGCCCACCCTGAAGGAAGGCAGAGGTGCACCAGTGTCTTTGGGAAAGGTTTTGGGCATATATGACACATATGCTGATATATGGTGCAGAGGGGGATTGAGAAGGTCAAGTTGGGGGATAATGATATTAATAGTTGTGACAGTCAATGCTTCAGGAATGGATTTCTTGAGGAGGATGGATGAAGTGGGTTAAAACTAAGTGGCCAGTGGCAGGTATTTCTCTAAAGTCAGTGAATTCTGAAAGTCTTCTGCCAAGGGTGGTAGGAGACCAATTACCAAGACTTTAAATGTTGATGATAGAATGACACTGCAATGATCTGGAAGTTCCATTAAGACCCAGGAGAAGGCTGATCCTCTTTTTTTATCCCACTCAGCCAGGGAGCATGGAACCTATGTGGGAAAAGATAGTTTCTTTCTCACTTCTAGATGCTACCCATGGTTTCTCTACCCCACAGAGAAAGTACCCCCACACACACCTCAAAAAAACATCTTTAAGCCAATGGAAGATAGGGCAACCGGATTTTAAAATTTTTACCTTCCCCTTTAAAAAAAAAAAAAAAACCAAGACAAAATTTTTCATTTTTATGTTTCTGGACTTTTTTTTTCTTTCAGATAGCCATATCCCTGTATCTATCCAAAATAGCTTGCATGAGAGCAGGGACCATGTCTATTTGCTCATTCTTTTATCTTTAGAGTCCAGCAAAGAACTCAATTAGCAGAGTTCATCAAGTGAATGAATGAGTGGATGAAAGAATACACAAATGAATGTGTGAATGAAATTGCGTTTCCCCAGTTTCATATGCATGGAAACCACCAGCAGGGCTGCCTTTTAGCAAGTGTTGAAGATGGGCTCACCTGATCTGTGTCCCGTCCTTGAATTCCTGTACCAGTATGGATAATAGCTCAGTGCCTTGTCAATAAGTACAGCGTGTTCCATCCGCAGCTGCCAAACTCTTAACAAGCCATCTGAGCGGAGGTGCTTGTGTGAAGGTGACACTTGCCCCCACCAATGTCATCTAAGGAAATACCCATCTTCCCTTAAGTGTCTCTCCTCCCTGCCTTCACATATCAGTGCACTATAAATGATGATGAGGAGGGTTTGTAAATCAAGGAAAAGGCCCTGCTTTCAAGCACTCCTTAATTAGGGAGGATGGATACAGCATCCTAGTTCATTTGGACGGGACAGTGGGGAACTGTTCCATCTCTTGCACGTCCCCACCTGGGCCCTGCAGTGTTCCCAGGGTGATTGTTCTGTGTAAGGAGTTTATACCTTCTAAGCTTCTTCTTTCTTATGCCAGGGCTGGAATGGGTATCGTGCAGGTAGTCTGCCACCAGTTTAATGAAAAGGTTTGGAGCTTCAATGTGGAGTTAAACTTTCTGTTTATTTAGTAACATATATCATCTGTTTCTGAAATCAAGTGAAGGTTTCTTCTAAGATTACATAAATTAGGTCAGGGGAAAATAAACTATAAATAGATGAGAAAAAAGAAGTAGGGTTTGGAATCCAAAACCAAGCCAGGAAGGAGACTATAACACATCAATGCAGACTGAAAGCCCTGTGCTACTCTGTCTGTGTGGGATTCGCATTTGGATCTGAGTGTTCTCCAACCAGCACGAAAGGGAACCCTGATCAGCTGCACAATTTACAGCATCCATGACACAACGTGCTCACAGGTCAAATACTTAGTAAAACTCAGTTAATTCTGACCTGGGACTAGGCAGGAATTTCTCCCAGGGTTCCTCATAATGAGGGTACGCTGTGATGAGATAAAACACGTCAATAAAATCTCCACACAAACAATGCATTCTGCACAAAACTGTGCCTTAGTAGAAACCCACAACATCAACATCCGCCCAAAAGGTGAAAACTATAAAAGCAATTCTTTGTGGAGCAACATGAAGTAACCAGTTCAGTGCTGGCCTGGCTTAAATTGGGAATAGACTTGAGAGAAGATTGACAGCTGCCAAACTGAGAAGAAGTCGCCCTAGGTCCTGCTCTCTGCTGCCGTGTGGGATGCTAAGAAGAGCGCAGATGTTGGATCCAGGTAAAAGTGAATCTGGGGCTTCCCAGGGGGCTCAGTGGGTAAAGAATCCGCAACACAGAAGGCACAGGAGACACGAGTTCAATCCCTGGGTCAGGAAGATCTCCTGGAGAAGGAAATGACACTCACTCCAGTATTCTCACCTGGGGAATCCCATGGACAGAGAAGCCTGGTAGGCTATAGTCCACGTGGTCCAAAAGAGTTGGACACGATTTAGAGACTAAACAACAGCAATGAAAAGTGAATTTTAATCATTACTTAATTAACTGTGTGCTCTCAAGTTATCTGAACCTAGGTTTACTTATCCATATAATGGTTTGATATGATCCCTTTTGTGCAGACTGTTGTTAAGTATGAAGGGCAGTGTGGATGCAAGGCCCAGCACAATGTCTGAAACAGAACAAGTGCATGAAGAAGAGTAACTATAAAGGTTTCTGTCATGTCCTTGGGCAAGGTGAATTTCTTGGGTTTCAGTTTCTTCATCTAATGGTGTTGGTTAGTTTGTATCTCTAACATTCTACTTTATGATTCCATAATATTTAAAATATAACTTTATATAAAAAACCAGGAATACTAAAATTATGTTGTTGCTTTTGGGCAAATTTTCTCCATTTTAATAACAGTTCATACTGTACAGGTGTTCTCAGACCTACTATAGAAATGTGATAATATCAAACAATTTATTAATGCATGATATAAAAATAAGGAATAGAAGTTGGTGGGAAAGTCTCTTCAAGTAATCGCTTCTCATTCATTCATCCTGATGGGTTGGTTTGCTATCCCATGTCCTTTGACTATTATTAAAGTCTTAATGCACGTAACTACTGGACTCCTTCTATCCTTACTGCTTGCTGGATAGATTCTCATTTTCTTAGCAGGGACCTAGAGACCCTTCAGCACGTGGCCACTGCCCCATCCTCTGGCCTTGCCCCTGACCTTGATCAAATGCTAGTGGTGGTCCAAACCCACCCAATTTCCTTAAACTGTGCTGTACAGTTTACAAACCAGTTCTTTTGCCTCCAGTGCTTCATCCCATCCCTCCCAACTGGCATCCAGAAATCCACTTAAAGAAATGTCTAGATGGCTAATACTAACTCCTAAGTTATCTTCTTAGAAAGATAAAGTGTGAAGGAGCAAAAATAATATCCAGTGCTGAGATTTCTGTTTCTCATTATGCCGATAACAATCCTATGATTTGTTAAGTATCTATAATGTCCCAGGCACTGCCTCATATACACTGTCTTTTCATTCTCATAGCATCCCTTAGAGGTGAGACGTGTGCCCATTTTACAGATGAAGAAACAGAGGCTCAGGGAAGTTAAGTAATTTTCTCAAAATAAAACAACTAGATGGTTTGGGGGTGGAATTTTAGCCCAGGGTTCTGAATCCAAAGCTGGTGTTCTTTCTGTCCCACCACACTGCCTTCCCAAAGGAGCAAACACCATCTCAGGTGGAGCTCTCTCCACAGGAAGCGGAGCAGTCAGACACATGAGACACAGTGACCTCCTGAAGGGGTGGAAGGTAATTTGACAGTCTATTCTATTGGCTCCAGAGGGGACTGTTCTCAACTGTCTTTCCCCAATACACACTCTCTCATACACACACACACACACTCTCTTTCTCTCTCTCTCTCTCCCTCTCTCTCAATCTCTTTATCAAATCAATTGGCAGTATGTACAGAAATCCACAGGACTTCCCAGACAGTGCTCCTGGTAAAGAACCCACCTGCCAATGCAGGAGATGCCAGAGATGTGAGTTCAATCCCTGGGTTGGGAGGATCCCCTGGAGAAGAAAATGGCAACCCATTCCAGTATTCTGGCCTGGAGAATTCCATGGACAGAGGAGCCTGGTGGGTTACAGGCCATGGGGTCAAAAAGAGTTGGGCACAACTGAATCAACTTAGCACACACGTTCTAATTTGAGAGCTTTCAAAAATCAAGATGACCCAATTACTTTTCCTCTTCTTGTAAATTTAAGGAAAACTTAGAAATGCTAGGACACGAGACAAGGCACAGAAAGGCAAGGAAATGAGGGAATAGGGAATATGTATCCTGACAAGAACTCAAGGCATGTCATCTCTGTTTTAGGCAACAGTTGCAGAATTGCCATTGGGGGGCTGGAATATTGTTTTTCAGCAGAAAGTAGTTTTCTGTGTTTGAGCATCCAGATGCAAAAAGAAAAATACCAGTACCATAGGCCAAATACAAAGAGGGGGGGATCCAATTTTAAAAATGCTCATGGCAATGAAAAACTATAACTTTCCATGTGAACCAATTCATTGAGGCCTTAACATTCATTTGTTGGGAATGGAGGGGGCAGTAAAATCTGCCGTCGGAGCCAGTTGGGGAGCAGCAGGCTGGAAAGGTCAGCTCTGGCGAGGGATGCGCAACTCCTCAACTTTGTTAAAATGATGGTATTCGACAGAAGTTACATCTGAGGTCAAGTGACCGCAATAACAGGGGACAAGGAGCGCTCTCAAATCATTCTCAGGGATGAAAATGACATGAAACTGACATAATATCTGAGGTGAGATGAAACTCAAATCCTCAGCAGCTGAACACTTCACCTGCTGATGGGCAGCCTGACCCTCACCAATCTCATAATCATATCCGTGTCAAGAGGGGAGCAGAGTAACAGAAGGCTTCGCTCTGGCATTTTTGGGGAGGGAAGGCTTTGTCTCTGCTTCTGAAATGATGTTGTTAAAAGTTTCAATACTCAGCTTTAAACCTTTCAAATCAATGTCTTATTAGAAAATTGGATTCCACCTACATGCGTGGAACCTCTTCCCTTATGTAATATTTCTTCACTCTGGGTATTTCTTGGCTAGAATTTTCAGCAATAAAATGTGTGTTTTAGTTCAATGTCTATCTTGATGTTATTTAAAGATTCAAGCCAATTGCAGTCAAATCAGGAGGATGATCTCTAATCTGGGTTAATTTTCTAGCTTCAAAACTACTTGTGTGCTGGGTGTGGGTGCAGGAGGGGAAGAAGGTAATGATAAATTATCATCTCTTTGCCCCCAAATAACTTGTGTGAAAGGAGGGTGTTCTGAAGACTATTGAATATATTAACCCATGATAAAGGACTTCAGAAAAAGGAAGCCTAAACTACATTTGAATTTAAAGCAAGCATTAAAATGAAAAACCCAAAAGGAGGAATATTACATTTAGTCAGCCATTAACAAAAAATACTTCATGCTCTATCATCTGCCCTGTAATTGCTCTAATGTGAGGTTTGGTCTCACAGACTGTACCCTCATCTGTTGGCATGTTTAAAAGAAGTTTTGGTGTATGTTTGTTTTTCTCCCCTGAGGAGAGAGAGGGTGAATCAAGGTGTGGCCAATTTGCATAAACACAAGGGCTCTGACTTCCAAATACACCCTATCTCTTCCCTGCCAATGAGAGTGGGCTCCCCCAAAGCCAATAAATACAGTTGTCAGCAAGGGGATGAATCAGCATGTATTTAAATCAAAGACAGCCATGAAAGACTGCATTAGTTCTGTTCCCAGGACCTGTCAAACCACAGAAGAGATTAAACATCTGACCCTCTTCATCCCCATCATTGCTCCACAAGAGACATTTCTGTCACTATTCCTGCCACTTGGGTTTCAAAGATGCCACAAAGCCTAGGGCGACCTCTGCTACATTTCAGTGTTGTTTATTGATTTCTGACCCAGTGCTTAATAGTTTTCCCAGTCCCCCTGAATGGCTTTTGTAAGCAATGGGGTTTGTACATCTCACCGATCAATACCTTTTATATTTACAATAAAATTGAAACTGCTTCTGCTGGGGGCACAGCCCAGCATTTGTCATCCTTCAGCGAGGGAAAACTATGTCATTATCTGAATTAAAACATTTATTTCTGATTAAGAGAGTGTCCTATCTCATTAATTTTTCCCTTTCCAATAGAATGGGAATAGAACCCTATTGATTTTTGCACTTTTACACATCTCCACTGCTGGGAAGATAATTGAGAAGTTAGCCAGAATAAATGAAGTTTCAAGTCTAGTGGGCCAGCCAATACCTTCCAAATTCAAGGTGTTTTTATGAAGCTGGATTTTAATTTGTTGGCAAGCTGAAGCAGTGGGACTTATTCGGCTGAGTAAATTGGATTAAGAGTAGAATCGGCTCAAAGCATGTCTTGGGGAATGCTGAGGGCCTGGCTCCCCAGTGACAGTCAGAGCCTTGCTTTAGATTTATGCTAAGACAGCTTCCAAATTGCCCTCCTTCAAAAATCCCAGCTCACTTCAGGAAGTGTGGATCGCTGACCTAAAAGCCTATTAACTCATGTTTCCCTTCCTCATGCCAGTCATCTTAAAAACAACCAAGATCTAGTCAGAGGTTGAACTAGACCTTTGGATTGTCAGCACCAATTGATTACACTTTATTAGAATAATGGGACTAAATCCAAGTTTCATTAAAAGGAATTCCCTTTGCTTAGAACCCTTTTTTCCGAAGATCTTTCAATTATAAGCCCTTTTGGCACACATAGGGAATCCTACTCACTTTGATATTTTTCTCATTAGGAATTAACAGTCATTTTTTCTTATTTCCATATGCAAAACCCAAGCATTGTTTCTCCTGGAGAGGACAGAAAATGTACCTGGTCTCTAGGGTTAGAAGGAAGCAGGGGATACAGATAATTTAAGCCATAGCTATCTTTGTTAATGTCTTAATTCATTACCTTCTCTGTAATTTATGTATCATTGGTCCATTACTTTTAGCATTCACATTCACTTCTACATATCCTTAGTCCCTCCAGGAAAAACAGGTTTCATCCTCACATTAAAGGAGAATGAGAATGAGGTTACAACTAAAGCTCTTCTAAGTTATAGCTAAAGATTCTTCAAAGGAAAAAAAATTGCCAGGTGACCTGAAAATAGAGATATGCAGAGGTAAGAGCTCATCTAGAAACCAGGTTTAGAATTTGAATTCATAGTTAGAACCCCTCAGTTTGAGGGGAACATGAAAATCATGCTTCCTTTTAGAAGTAAAATGAAGCATTGAAAATTAAGGAAACTTTTACAGAAAAGATTTCCTGGATTTATGAACCTGAATTTATGTAACATAGGACAGCCTGAATTTGGTGGCATGCTCTTTGGTATATATGTGTGTGCATACACACACCCACACCTGCAGTGAAAAAGAAACAACCAAGGAAGCACTTCAAGAAGGCTTTATTGCAAAAGAAAAAAATCAGCACCGCAGATTAAAAATGCTGTGAAAGTGAAGAACTTAATTTCTGACTGCATTTTAATGCATAGTTTGAAGTACCAAAGTATGCAAAAGGTTGAATACATTCATCACAAACAGTTCTGTTTTCTCTCTTTACACCAGTGAGGAATTACAGGATTACCAATGACCTTCCTCCCAATGAAGCTCAGTAATTATGGTCATTTATTATACAACTGAGATGAATGGATGAGATTTACATAGAATAAAAATATTATTTAACAGCTGTGTTATTGATGTGTGAAGTGCAATTTTAATTTATTTAAATGCTATAAATATATTGTTAATGTATTCTTTTCAAATTAACCTCCTGAACCACACACTGGCAAAACTTCAATTAATAGTGTGCTAAAATCTATTTTCTCATGTTGTGTGGAACTGTGTATGGCTAAAAATATGTACTGCTGTGATGCCTCAGCATACTTTACCAGTGTTTTACTTTTCTCCTTGATTCATGATTTCAATTTGAAATTGAATTTCAATTGGAATCATTTAGGAAAATATATCTTCCCTTAAATAAAGGGTCCCTATTTAACTTTGAAATTGTTTTTACTATAAATTCCAAATGCAATGATTTGAGAAAAATTCTATATATTTATGTTCATTTGGCATATTGCAATATTTTTAAATATTTAGCGTATTTCCATCGAAATGATAAAATGGGAAAAATATTTAAGCCAACAGCTCTATCTAATTTACTTAGCATATTAGCATAATCTCAACAAGCCTGCAAAGAAACCACTGGCTTGGTACCAAAAGCATATTGTATGTCTATATGCAAAGATAGACTTATGTATTTTACTTCTTGGTTTATCTCTTTTGTATTCTGTCCATTTGCCCCTGGCTGTCATTATTCCATGCTCATCGACAGAAGAGTTATAGTTTGCAAAAACCTATCAGGTAGGCTGGACACTAGATAATTGAGGTGATGATCAGCCCCAGCAAAAGACAATTGATAGTGATAGTGTCAGAGGCTGCACCTAACAAGATCTGTACCCTCTGTCTCCTTTAGCCTTTCTCTGGAATGGACCGAATATGGAATAACATGGACATGCCTGATGAGCATCCCGAGGTAGGACGGCAGTGCATAATACTTCCTGGAACTGCGATAGGATGGGGGTGTCTTTTGACAACAAGGCAGGTTATTAAATAGCAGTGTGAACTATTAACAGATGATCTTGACCCTCAGTACATTTTTATCAAAGTCAAAAAATATTTGACACCACTGAACATCTTACCTCTGGTACAAGGGGAGAAATGTTTTATTATGGAAATTCGTACTATGTTCTTCAAAAAAGAACTCAGAATATATACATTTCTAAATTTAACACAGCTGGTAGGACTTCCAATAATTAACAGTAGTCATACATTAAGTATGCTCTGGAGTGATATTTGGAAATGAGATGGTTGGCCAACCTTAATAAGAACTTCCTAAATTGAAAATAAAAAATTTTTTAAAAATTTTAAATTAAGTTTTAAAATAAAGATTATTTTAAGTCTCTTTTGTGCTAACATTGATTTAACACAGCTTTTCCTAAAAGGCTTTTCCAATCTACTCTCATTAAATGCAGAGACATCTTGGGGATGAAGGAGATTTTCAGGTATATACAGAACACTGTAAATGCAGATTTTTTACACAGAGGGTAAGATGCTTTCTAGATTTTTTGATCAGCAGCTGCCATAGCCTCTTAGCCTGTTTTCTTACATCCTATTCTACCTGTTCTGACCATTTTTTAAACTGAGGGACCACCACAATTCTTACAACCCTTACCTCCTCATCACTTTAAGTCTAAGTACTGCATATTATAACACTCTAATTGCAGGGACAAAAGCTAATGTAGCCCAGTGACAATGGACTTAGGCCAAAAAGGATGAAGAGAGTCTTAGTTTTGCATGGCTATTAAACATCCTATAGTCTATATAAAAACATGCCAAGTTGAGGCTTAATAGTAATAAAACAGTATGGGTAATGCCCTCCATCCTGGCTGAATGAACAATGCCCCCTGATTGGGTAATTGACAAACTACACACTGTAACATACTCGCGAATAGCCCTGCTTTTTCATTATGTTGAACAATAGGTTAACTAGATAACTCTGCACTTGGCAAAATTACTTTCCACTGACTTCAAACCATCTTCTTTTCTCCTCAAGCTACTGCTCCCTGTGATATTTCGGCATTCTTCTCCCCAGCAGTGCACTTTCAAAGCTAGTTATATGCTAGCTCAGTGGTGCTCAGATTCTTTCTGTTTTACCTTTCCCCAGGGTCAATTGCCTTTGGGAGGGAACCAATATAGATTAACAGGAAAGATATACTGCCTGATTCATGGCATTTAGAGAGGCCTTCAAACGCACACTGGCTCTTCTGGGATTGATGCTGTTTCAATCAGAATCCTGTCTGCAATTAGTAAATAATTCCCAGTTCTGAAAACGTAGTCCTTTTAGACAAAATGCAAGCAAAAGGCATATCTTTAAACCCTTGGGTATGTCATTCACTTTTTAAAATGTTTATAGATCTGGCCATGTTGTCCAGTGGACCAAGGCATTTGGAGTTCATGCAAGAATTTCTGAAGCATCTCTTTTCTGCCTTGCTGTCGGCATGAGTCAGCATGGCTGGCAGTACCTTAAACAAAGCTCTGAGGCCTCCCTGCCACTCCCCTCTGTGCAGCTGAGGAGGTGAGGACTGTTCACTTAATACAGGATATCGATTGATTTATAACAAAGTGATAGATATAACTATTGTCATTGGAATTACACTGAGTTATAGCGACATAGTTTTCTGTTCCACAAGCCACTCCCCATATGTACCATAACTCAAACCCTGAATGACAATAATACTATCTTTGAAATTTATATTCATGATTATAAATTAATTCTTTTTTTGGCTGGACCACCAGCAGCATGGACTTGTAATTTCCAAACAGCATTTATGGCATTAACTTGGGAATACTATCCATCAAGTCTGATGACAAATTGTGGAAGATGATGGTCTTGCCCGCCTCTGGCTCAAGCAGCCAGTTGTTTTCTAGAGGAGAATGAACCCTTCAACAGAGAAGATGAGGGTGGTCTCCTCTATAGCCTGCCTCACAAACAGTGACAATAACAGACTGTGTGGCAGACTTGCCACTTCAAAAGAGGAGGAGGGACTCGGTGAATTTCTGCAGAAATTCTCTAGATAACTGCTTATAATAGCAATGTCTGCTATTTATGGAGATGCTGCTACATTCCAGTGTGCTATATTCATTATCTCAAACCCTATCTATAATCCAGCAAAGGGTATTACTGTACCCATTTTATAGATGCAAAGACTGAGAAACAAAGAGTATGAGTGGCTTGCCAGACATCACAGAACTAGCAAGTCAGGATTTGAATCCATGCCCATCTAACTTCACAGAGCCAAGAGCTTCCACAGATACAGGTTTCAAGACTGGATTTTCCAAGTACAATACCGAGTCGCCACCACCATCACCAACATAAAGCATCTTGGTTTGCTTAAAAGAATAGATAATCATTCTAAATAACTGGAAATAGTTGAAGCTCTAATAAGTTACTGTCTTAACCATAGAACAATAGAACAAGTTGAAAGCATCAAGAATTCTGAGAGCCGAAGAACTGATGATTCAATGGACATGAATTTGAGCAAATTCCAGGAGATAGTGAAGGACAGAAAAACCTGACATGCTGAAGTCCATGGTGTTGCAAAGAGTCAGACAGAACTTAGCGACTAAACAACAACAGCAGCAGAACAACAGTAGCTAGTTCAGGTTCTGGGGTCAAACTTACCTAGGTTAAATCCTAAGTTGCTGCTAACCTGGCTGGGGTTTGATTGCCAGGTGGATAAAAAAATGATGGTTGTAGTCTGTAGCATCTGCCAACACTCATGCCATGACTCTGCCCAGGAATGCAGGCAATATTATTGCCTTGTGACTGTGTCCTAACCATCTTCCTGGTAGGAAAACAACCATTATTTTTATATTGATTTTGCTACTGAAATACTATATCATATTTTGGTTATTAGCTACATAAAAATAAAATATTTTAAAATTAAAGAAAGCAATGCTGGCACGAATGATAATAGAATATGTTTACACAGACTTATGTGACAAAAATCAGTGTCGCCTGACCATGTAAGTGGTCTCCTCCACAAATGCTTACATTTCCTAAAAATTCTGAAACTCCACACTGCCTTTGCCTTCAAGACCTTGGAGGATCCTCTTACGTGGTAGAGGGCAGGTCAGGGAGAGGGAAAGGAAGGCTGAATAGGCACAGTAACCCTAATGCCTAAGTTTTCTCACCTGTGAAGTGGGAACAAAATGCACTTACTCCATATAGCAATGATGAGAATTAAATATACTGATTGATATTTGTAAGGGGCTTCCCTGGTGGCTCAGATGGTAAAGAATCTGCCTGCAACACAGGAGACCTGAGTTCAGTCTCTGGGTTGGGAAAATCCCCTGGAGAAGGAAATGGCAATCCACTCCAGATTCTTGCCTGGAGAATCCTATGGACAGAGGAGCCTGGTGGGCTATTGTGCATGGGGTCGCAAAGAGTCAGTTATGACTGAGTGACTAACATTGATATTTGTAAAGCACTTAGAACTAAGTCTAGTAGATAGGAAGTGTTCAATAAATGTAGGCTAAAACTATGATGTTTTCCAACCTGAGAGCTTTTAACCATGTCACAGCTCTCCTCTGGAATACTTCCACCCTCCTCCCCACCCACCCTTCCTTCAAGATCAGCCTTTATGCCCTCAAATCACTCTTATGCACCTCCCCAACTTCTCTCTAACCTACTACACACACCCTTCTCGACCCTAGGCATCAGGATGGCTGGTTTCCCATCTCTCCTCTAGATCTCTTATTTCTATTTCATTTCTCATACCTTGATATTATTTCCATTTATATAATATGTACAATGTTACATACAATAATTATGTACATAATATGTAACTCCACAGAATGGCAATATGTAATGTTATACCATATATAATAATGTATATAGTAATTTATACATATTAATTTCCACTTTTTTCATCAGGCTTTGAGTTTGCATTTGCTTTTCTTTCTGACAGCACCTAGCTCAGAGAAGATCTTCAAATATGAGGTTGATCTGGAGCCTAGCTTCCACCCACAAAGCCAAATAAAAAGTGAAGCCCAGAGACCTCCCTGGCAGTCCAGTAGTTAAGACTGCCCGCTTCTACTGCAGGGGCTGCAGGTTTGACCCCTGGTTGGGGAAATAAAATCCCACATGCTGCCAAAAAGATTTTTTTTTTTAAGTGAGGCCCAATTTTCCCCACTTGCTGCTGAGTTTTAGAATGCCTTGTTTTATTCATTTCTAGACTCTGTTTAGCTCTTTGTGTCAAGATGCAATCTAGCACATCCCCCCCTCCCCCACTTAACACACCAGCCAACCAACAAGCCAAGATATATGGGATCTTTCCTCTAACTTTTGCCAGCTACAAACTTGCTCTCCTCCTTCTCAGATTTTCTTTTATCTCATCTTCTGTTTACTTTGGTGTTTTTGTTTGGTTGGTTTTTTTCTGTTATGAAAGTTTTTCTGATCCTCATTCATTCGTGTATTCAATGACTATTATGCCATTTACCCAGATAAAGCTCTTCATTAACTTTCCACGAAGCTCAGGATATATATAAACCTCTTCACGTGGTTCATGAAAAGGGTGAGCTTCCAATTTATAATTCAAACTGGGAACTTCTGTGGATTAAAGGGGATGCTATTAATAACCACCCAGGACAACAGGTGTCAACCACAACTGTCCTGGGCAAAGTCCTCCCAAAAGGCCCTGATGATCTGGCTCCTTCTCGCCTTTCTGGCCCTTCCATGCCTCTCTCTCGCTCATGCTACCTCTGTCCTCTTTTAGCTCTTCCGGGAGGCCCAGGTCTGCCTTCTCAAGCCCCCTCACCTGCCCTTCCCTCTGTCTCTTTTTCACCTCCCACACCTGGACCTTCCGGTACTCCTGATAGTCTTACTAAACCCCTTGTCCTTGACTCTCTTAACCTCCCATTGGTACCTTTAGCACCTGCCCCAAGTCACACATGTGCATTTATTTCTGTGCTTGGGAGTGTTCATGGTAGCAGGCCCATGTCTGTTCAATGCACTTCTGAATACACTCCCAGCACTTGGCACAGGCTCAGGGATGCTCAGTAAGTATTTATGAGATGCTTATTTCCATCCTTCAATCTAGTCAATACATCAAACATGTACTAAGCTCCTACTGTGTGCCAGGCTCTGTGGTAGAAATATCACAATAATAACAAAATAATAAGTAATAATAAGTTCAGTCTAGGGTACACACAAAGGTCTGTCTAGTCAAAGCTATGGTTTTTCCAGTGGTCATGTATGGATGTGAGAGTTGGACTGTGAAGAAAACTGAGCGCTGAAAAATTTATGCTTTTGAACTGCAGTGTTGGAGAAGACTCTTGAGAGTCCCTTGGACAGCCAGGAGATCCAACAAGTCATCCTAAAGGAGATCAGTCCTGGGTGTTCATTGGAAGGACTGATGCTGAAGCTGAAACTCCAATACTTTGGCCACCTCATGTGAAGAGTTGACTCATCAGAAAAGACCCTGATGCTGGGAAGGATTGGGGGCAGGAGGAGAAGGGGACAACAGAGGATGAGATGGCTGGATGGCATCACCGACGTGATGGGCATGAGTTTGAGTAAACTCCGGGAGTTGGTGATGGACAGGGAGGCCTGGCGTGCTGCAATTCATGGGGTCGCAAAGAGTCAGACATGACTGAGCAACTGAACTGAACTGAGGATAATCAATAAACTCACACAAAAAGAGTTACAAAACCACAGGTTTTAACTTGGAAGGGTACCAGGCTAGGAGCAGGGAGAAGAGAGGGTTTCACCTCTGTGGGGGCAGGGAGGGGTGAGAGGGGGTCATCGTGGAGCACAGAGCCTGAGCTCATGAGTGGGTTGAATCCACAAGGAAAGGCAAGGTAGAGGTGCTCTGAGAACAGGTCCATGGGAGATCTGAGGAGGGTACAGGTGGGATGGGGGACCAGAGAGGTGATGGAGAGGTGATGGGTGATAGTCCTCCAGTCAGCTTCCTGCTACAGAGGTGCCCCTGACCCCACTCCTCCACAGTGGACCAGGGGGTGCTCAGGATCCTCTCCCTTACTCCTCACCTCCTTCCTGTCAAGACCTCCGTGACTCATGGCCAGATGGCCTTCCTTCCCCCAGCCCAGGGTCACCTCTCTCAACGCCGGCAACAGCTTACTCTCTGAGCACGTCTATCTTAGACATCTTCTTGGAGGCAGACACTTGGCCTCTGGGTCACATCTTGGGAAGCAGCCTTCCTGCCTTGCAAGGCTCCCAAAGAGGGACATGTGTTCACTGGAAGGTGTCTGCACGGTCTGAGTGGGCAGGGATGCCCTTGTAAGATGGCCTGGTGAACCGGCTTGGACTGCTGCCCCTGGATAGAAGGCGTGCCTCCCACAGTTATCCTGTTAGACATGGCGGGACAGGGACTCTCCTAGGCCACCTTCTCAGAGGGGATTAAGGGGAAGCCTGGGTCTCTTTGACTCTGCCCCCTGGGACCCCGCAGAAGCCTCAGGAATCCCAGGACCCCCTTTCCTCGGAGCAACCATTTCAAGGTGGGGTAGAGATTTCCCCGCAGAGGTGCTGTGAGAGATGCAATAAACCATCTACAAAACAAAGATCTCCCGGGGAGAGGGCGGAGGCCCAAGCCACAGAGGAGAACTAATCCTCCTTTGGTTCACAGAGATGGCTCTGTTCCTAAATATCTGTGCTCCAGACCCGGAACGTACTGGTTAGCAGTGCCACGTGGGACCTCCTGGTGTCCTGTGGAGCCTTTATGCTACTGGGGACAACCTAATCTGTTTACCCAGGCTCTGACTCAGAGAGATGCAGGAGGGTGACAGCCTGAATGGGGCCCTCTCTGCAGGAAGGCCATCTTTAAGAGTAATAGCAATAATAGCTCCCATTTTATTCAACGCTGGTGTTACTCTGTAGGGCCATTTACATCTATACTTCTAGTCCTTTAAAATCGAGCTTCCTGACTGGTAAACAGAGTCAGAAGTCAAACCCAGGGCCGTTTGACTGACGGGCCCTGTCCTTTGTGGGACACACTTCTTCCCTGAGAAGGAAAGGGGACAGGCTGGAGACACCTTGATGGCCTCAGAAGGGGGTACCACCACCACCTTTGACAGATTGTGAACCATAGGTATTTAGCCCGGCTCTGTGCATCCACACAGGATGAGTTGATGGAAGAACGTGGGGCTCGAGTGCAACCTTGGACAAGTCTAGCATCAACTGTAAAATCAAAACAATTTCTGTTCGACCTGTCATGGAACTAACAGAAAGAAAACTAGTTTTACAAGCTATGTTCCCTAGAACCTAGCTCAAACTTCAGTGAGCATGAAAAAAAATCACTTTCTAGGGCTTGTTAAAATGCAGATTCCCTGGCCTGGGCTTGGAGATTCGGAATTAGCTGGTCAGTAAGAGACTGGGGGATCTGCATTTTACCTAACATCCCGGGTGATTCTGTGACCTATGAGGGAGATGTTGAGAAACCCTGGCCTGGCAGGCGGTCAGTGCCTCCGGGTGGGAATTTGCAGGTGGAGAGATAGGATCCAAAGTCCCCCAGTACAGCTTCACCCAGGCTGCTCTGCTTTGATCTCTTTTATGTACTGGGTTTTTTAGTCAGGTTTTATTTGCAGGAGTCTTACACGATTTAAACTCCAAGATAAAAAATAAAGACAATCACAATGCACTGCTACATGTGAAAATGCTTTGGGTAAGTTAAAGATGCTCTCCAGACAGGAGCAATTTTAGTCATACCTAGGCCATCTGCAGCCCCCAGGGAATGAATGAGCCATTCTGGCCAGCCTAATTTTCCCCACGGCATTAAAGCTTTTTATTAAATGTTAATCGTTTTGTGGGGAATATGTTACACCCTTCCCTGACTTTTAAAACAGAATGAGGAACACAATTTAACTGTTGTTTGAAAGCTTAGGACCCTTGGATATGGTGTGGCCATCCCGAAGGGTAGTCCTGCCAAGCTTAACAGGGAGGGTAGATCCCTTAGCTGCCACTTTCAGCCTCCCTAACACAAGACAGGGTTGACACAACATCTTGGGAAGGTAGAACAGCATGGTGAAAACAGGAGAGCATCCAGGATTTGGGTGACAAAAGGATCTCCGTCGTCCCTTCTGCCACCTATGAGTGAGGGAACCAAGAGTAAATGCATTCACTTGGGTCTCACTTCCTTCATCTGTAGGATGAGAGGTCAAACCCAGCAACCTCCAGAGTAGGGAGCCAGTCTCCAAGGTGGGGGTGGCAAACTCCACTGCCTGCAGGAGCCTAGCAGGTGGGGCTGGTGGGAAACAGGAGAACAATGCCTGCCTAAAGCACAGCCACACAGTGTCAGCAGACCAGGAATGCAGTGTGAGCGTTCACGGCTATCAGGTCCTCCAAGTTTTCAAGAAAAGTTGAAAATCTGGATTTTTCTGAAATCTCTGGATTTCATAAATGTCGGCCTCTGCGGTGGACAGGGCTTCCCAGGTGGCACTAGTGCTAAAGAACCCATCTGCCAATGAAGGAGACATATGAGACACAGGTTTGATCCCTGGGTTGGGAAGGTCCCCTGGAGGAGGGCAAGGCAACCCACTCTGGTATTCTTGCCTGGAGAATCCCATGGACAGAGGAGCCTGGCTGGCTACTGTCCACGGGGTCACAAAGAATGCAACACAACTGAAGGGACTTATCACATATGCCTGTGGTGGATAGCGTGGGCTAGCGCACTCATTTTCTACCCCACTGTCCTTCTGAGAGGCCTCCTGTCCTTCAGAGACCAGATTGTGAAGCATTACGTTTCCCATTTCTTCACGGTTTAGGTTTGGGATGTGATTTAGGTTGTGTCAGCAAGATTCAGTCACAGTTGTGAAAGGCAGGGTGGTGCCAAGGCTGTGTTCCAAATCCCCCTCTGGAGCCCTAGCTGTAAGGAAGTCTGGAAACACCGGTCGAATGGAATTCATCCGTGGGTACCTTGGGGGGCTGCGGTCTCTTCTGCCTCTAACACTTGTTAGACAGCGGAGCAGCACTGCCAGAGTGGACGCCCTCAGAGGCCACCCTAGTGGGGAGAAGCAGCCACACGGCCACCTGCACTCACCCCTTCTCATCAGGGTCTCCCTGCACCCCTCCTCCACTCCTGAGGGACCCTTGGGCATTTATGGACCCTGGAGGATCCGGGACTCTTGAATTCTCCTCTGAACACAATGCTCATGCCTTCTCCCAGCACGAGGATTAAGGGCACACTCTTCTGGTTTCCAAAGAGGGGACTGCTACCCTTCAGGCGGGGTCCTGCCTGGACGGCTGGCACGCGGAGTTCTCCGCTGCTTCCCTCCATCTCTCTCAGTGTGCTCCAAAGAGAGCAGCTGGGGGCTTCTAACAAGGGTTCAGGTTTCCAACTCTGTTACCCTTGAGCTGCCCAAACTGTATTTTATCTGCTCCAGTGTGTGTGGGCAGGGAGGATCTAGTGACTTTTAAGGACATAGAAGAGCTGCCATTTCATACATCATGATAGTTGTTATCTTCTGCTCAGTCTGACTCTTTGCGACTCCATGGCTTGTAGCCCTCCAGACTGCTCTGTCCACGGGATTTCCCAGGCAAGAATACTGGACTGGGTAGCCATTCCCTTCTCCAGGGGGGTCTTCCCGACCAGGGGTTGAACCCACATCTCCTGCACTGGCAGACAAATTCTTTACCACTGAGCCACCTGAGAAGCCCCATCTGCTATTTACCAAGGGCCTATTATGTGCCAGACATCATCTCGGATCCTCACAACAACCCTGAGGGGCGGTTGCTGCTGCCCCCATTTTACAGATGAGGTAACCAAGGCTTGAAAAGCGCTGTGACTTCCCCAGGGTCCCACAGATAATAAGTGGCAGAGCCAGAATTCAGAAACAAGCTCTTTTTTTCCCCCTTAATCCCTGTGAACCAAGGTCCTGGGTTACTCCTGGACACAACAGATTCTTACGTTTAAAAGTTGCCCAGACACCAGAGTGAGCCGCTAAGTGGGTTAGATAATGTGGTTCTGCCTCCTAGTGGTCAGGTGTGGCATGGCTTTTCACAGGTGGGGCGGGGAGGCCTCTGTCCCGCTGCCCCAGGGGCCCTGGCAGCTGGCTGTTTCAAGAGTGGGTTTGGCCGCTCTGGGACAGTAAGGCCTGGGAGTGAGTGAAGGCAGTTGGCTTGCGTTCTCAGCCCTTCTCACCTTTCCCCGGGGGAGTGGCAAGGACAGCCTGTGGCGCTCAACCCTTACCTGGCCCCAGGCAGATAGAACACTGACCCGCTGACTCTCCCCCCGCGTGCCAGGCACCTGCTAAACTTTTACATCTGTTGCCTCAGTTCCCACTCTTTCCCCAGGTGGTGATTACCCACTATGCCTTATTATTCAGTCCTTCAGATCTGTGCATGAGAAATTGTTCCCCAGTTATACCTTGGAAGGTGGTGCTGAGAACACTATAGTTAACCTGACCTGAACAGCTTCATCACCTTGAGGGCTTGCCTTTCATAATAATTATTATTGTTAGATATACTGTGTCCATATTTCCTTGTAAACCTTCTAACAAACTTTTTCCCAGTCAGCACAATTTCAATTATTTTTTTCCAATGCAAAAAGTAACATGAACACCCTCAATAAAAACAGCTACTTCCCAGACCTTCTTCTGAGGATTTTGAGCCCCAGACACCTGACACCTTTCTTCCAGGAGCGCACATATCCCACACTCTGACGTGCCAATTAGCTAAACAAAAGGTTTGTCTCTCCCTCTCCTGAAAACGCACATTTCCCTGTTCTGAGCATGTGTGTTGTCAGATGCTGTGGGTCTCAGCGGGAACTCCTCCAGCCCCTGGTGACTTTGAGTGGCAGCAACATTCTCTGCTGAGAGTGAAGAGCCCCTGCGTGGCCGGGCCATGTGCTACTGTTGCTTCCGTGGTGATCTCACAGCACAGAAGTCCTGATTTTTTTTTAAGTATTCACTTTAGTGGCTCTGTAATAAACCATTGCCACCCCAAAGCTATATGTTGCTTAAGCCTAGAAAATAAATTACTTTGTGATAATTTTACCTTTTATTTAAAAGTATCTCCTGTTTTGTTCTCTTAACTGCGTTTTTCTCCTCCAAGCCTACCTTATGCCTACCCTTGCACCGGGGCTCTGCTCAGGTATTGCCTCTCTGGGAAGCCCTCCCTGACTATTTGGGATGAGTTATGTCTCTTCCTGCCCTGCCCTCAATAAGCACAAGGGCTTATTGAGAAAAGCCAAACAATATAATTAAGGTGCAAGCACATATATATGCATCTATGTATAAAGTTCAAAAAGAATCAATAAAACTTCAGATAAGTAACTTCTGATTTTTAAGGAAAGCTGTCATTCATATGGATAAGCATCAGCACTTTTTAAAAGCTATTTAAGTGTTTCACTGAACTAAATTAATAGTTGTAGCCCCCTTTCCAAAAATTGGCATTCTGATAACACTATCAAGAAACATATTGAAAAATGTTACTTGCCCAAGGGACTACAAATAAATACATGCTTAAATAAAACCAAAGAAATTTAATTAAGTGTATGAACAGTTATACTAAATGATTTCTCCGGGAAGCCAATGGGAAATTATACTTAACAAATAGCTACAGAATAAGGTCTGTTGTTGAGAGGTTATTAACCTAATCAGATAATCAAATTTCACCACCAACCATAGCCATCTGATTTCCCCTTGTCAAAATAAAGCCATTGTTAACCCTTCCTTAATGAAATCTGAGTGGGGAGAAGGAGGGCAGCTAGTTTCAGAACAATACCTTTCTTTAAAAATAAGGCTTACAAACATATTTCTTCTCCTAACTCCACAGCAAGATTTTACCGTTGTTCAGTAAAGATCTGAAACTATTCATATTTTTTTTAAAAAGGGATAAAATTGAAAATGAAATTCATAGATGTTTTCACTAAAGTCATCGTTGAAGGGGGAAGTAAACAAATAGGCTTTGCTCTCAAAATTTGGTGAAGCAAATTTGTTCCAAGGCTGAGGTGTTCCTTGCCAGTTTTAAACCCAAGATGCATTTTTATAGCCAAGAACTAAAACCCTGAAACACAGTGATCCACAGAATAATGGAAATGCTGACACAACCTTCACTTCAGCAGCGGGAATGGTGCCACTATAATTTATGGAGAACACATTTTGGTTTTGTCAGGTTTTTAAACATAGACTGTTATAAATTTGAAGGAGGACTGTCTTGTTAAAGCTTCAAATGGCATGTGTTGGTATTGGGTATGCATCATGTCCTATATTTGGAATGGCATTCGTAGAACACAGCTTTTTCCAATGGGAAGAGAGGACACCGAATCCTGTTTTGCTTTCCAAACAATATTCACTGATTAAAAGCATCATGGTCATCCTCAGTGTGCTCATAACCAGCTAGAAGACCCTAGGAAAACTGTCCATCCACAGACAGAGTTCCTTTCCTACCTTTCTTCACTCATGCATTCATTATTTGACAAATATTTATTGAAGGTATTCACTGTCGTGTCTTATCTCAGACAATGGAGATAAACTGTAATTATGATGCTGTCTCTGCCCTCTAGGATCTTATGTTTTGTGGAAAGAAAGATTTAAAAGAAGAGACAACACTGTACGTGTATAGATATTGTGTGTGTGTGGTGTGTGTGTTTAGTATTCAAACCACACATCCTTAACCAAAGGAAGAGAAGTCTTCCTGACCACTCCCACAGTGCGGGGAGAGGCAGCGGGGGGTCCAACAGGAGATGTTGACCCTCACTGCTGTGGGAGCTACTGGGTGGTTGGTAAAGAATATAAAAGTTAGTCCGAGAGGTCTGGATGGTGAACATAGATTCCATTCTCTGGAGCTCTGGAACCGATTTCTTTAGAGGAGGGAGTACTGGGTTACCCTGAAGACCAATCTGTCTTTTACCGTATTATCCTTTTGCCTTACTTATGATGCCTTTGTACAGAGTTGTCATTTTTGTGATTCTCTCTGAAAGGAGTCATTCATGTTGATTCTCTTTGATGTGGGGTTTTCTTTGAGGCAGTTGTCATTACTATAAAACTTGGTATAGGTAGAAACTACGATAAGCATAGGTGGACTTGTCTGTCCTTGCCATCATTTTCTAACAGTATGACCTTGAAGCCTCAGGATTTGTACCCTGTGAAATGGGGATGAGCCAAAGCCATCCCTATGATGAGTTGGGGCATCACAAGAGTCTCAGTGAGGACCACTGGGGAGCAAGACTCATGGCTCAATCTATCAGTTAGGGGCAGGAGGGGAAATGGAGGGAGGAGGAGAGGGAGAAGCCCCAGAACACTGCAAAAGGATGCCCCTAAATATGACAGGAACTGCAATGTGTCTTCCAGCGGAGCATCACGCAGCCATAAAAAAGGATGCTTATGAAGGCCAAAATAGTAGCCAACATCTATTGCACACCCACTAAGCTATGTGCTATTTTTCAATTATGCCATTTGAGCGTCACACTAATCTTTTGTTTGGAGAGGAAACTGAACCTTTGTTGGGCAGCTTGCCATGGGGGACCCATCCATTCTGGGATAGTCTCACTTTATGCCTGATGTCTTAGATTAATCACAGTGTCCCCCTTCACTCCAATAGGTGTTCCTATTTGGGTGATGAGTTGTATGGTTACCCAGTGTCACACAGCTAATAGGTGGCAGAATCAGGATTTGGACCCCTACAGTCTGACTCAAACTCACATTCTTAATCACTATGGTGTAAATACGTTTGTCACAAAATTCTTGTGGGGGAAAAAAAGAGTACAAAATTATATATGCATTTTATCATTGTTTTTGAAGCATTCTGTGCAGAGAAAAAACTCTAAAAGGAAATGTATGAGTGATTAGGTATGAGTGTAAAGAATGTAATAGATTTTTAAAATAGTTCTTCCTACTTTACGAGTTTTCTGAATTTTCTTCAATTAGAATGTATGACTTCTATAATGAAAATAGTATTTTTTAAATGCAGGCATAAAAAGTATCTCAAGTAGTATTTCATGAACAAGTATTATTTGATATTTTAGATGCTATCAAAGATTAAGTATAATGAAGCCAAAAAGAAATGAAAAGGGAGGAGGAGGAGGAAAAGGAAAAGAGAAAGCCTCTGGACTAAAAGTCGTGAAACCAGAGATGGAATCTGTAGTCACTCCAGCTGGCCATGGTCTGACTTTCAACTCGTTTCCTTGGAAGCCCCTAGAAATTCAGATCTAAGGGAGAACATAGTGAAATGGTTACAAACACATAAAAGGCATGTTAGGGTCAACTGGGAAGATTTTAATACAAACTAACAATTAGACGATATTATGGAAATACTGTCACTTAAAATTTTTTTAAACTAGGATGATGGTATTGTTATTATATTATGAGTTATTTGAAAGAATGTCCTTCCTCCTGGGAAATGCATACTAAAACATTCAGGGATGAAATGTCATCATCATCTCCATAACTTACATTCAAATGTTTCAGGGAAAAAAAGTGTTTGTGTGTGTAAAGAGAAAGAAGAGCAAATGTGATAAAATATCAACAGCTTCTTCATCTATTTGGATGAGATATGGATGCTCCCTCTATGTTTGGTAATTTTCAACATAAAATTTGAGATGGATTTTTAAAAAAAATCCTTTTGAAATAATAATGCAAGAAAACAAGATTAAAAAAGTATGTCTTAAAATAATAACTATTTATGGCAAAAACCACCACAATATTGTAAAGTAATTAGCCTCCATTTAAAATAAATTAAAAAAATAATAATAATTAAAGGATATAGGTATGAAAGCCAGAGATTTCAATAGTATGTATAGTATTTCAATATGGCATAAGTGCATTATAACCCTGGGCAAGCCTTTCTAACCTTCAGTTCTTTATCTGTAAAATAGTGGTGATAATAATACATACCTTACAGGCTTTTGCACAGGAGTAAAAGATTATGAGTGTAAAGCATTTATTATTGTGCATATCCGTAGTCCATATGAGTAAAAAATAATCAAGTATCACAAAATAGGAGCTTCACAAAGAACTTTAGGCCTTTGAGGAATTTAAAACAAAGGAAGGTTTTTCCTCCTGTAGCTCTGTTTTCCTTCTAAATACAACTAAACTTGACATTATGTGGAAAATCCTAAGAACTCAGAAGTTTAAATAAGGTGGAATCATGGAATCAAGTAGGCTAATAGTTTTTGTTGGCTCTGACCAAGTCTATTCAACTACTAGTGGTTCTTATTGTAATTGTATTTGTCTGTTTGGCTTTGTTTTTCTTTATTGTCTACCTGTGACCTAGGGTTCCAGTGAAGGGCAAAGAAACTCAGGTTCAACTCATGTAGGAGGCTCTGTGAGGCACCCCAGCTTAGTCAGAGCACTCATAAGTGGAGGATAACCCTGGGTGTCATATATCAATATCCTAACAAGACAAAACAAGACCACTCAATCTTAAAGGAAATCAACTCTGAATACTCATTGGAAGGATTGATGCTGAAGCTAAAGCTCCAATACTTTGGCCATCTGATACAAACAGCTGACTCACTGGAAAATACCCTAATGCTGGGAAAGACTGAAGGCAGAAGAAGAGGGTGCCAGAGGATGAGATGGTTGTATGGCATCACTAATACAATGGACGTGAACTTGGACAAACTCCAGGAGATGGTGAGGGACAGGCAGACTTGGCATACTGCAGTCCATGGGGTCACGAAGAGTCGGACACAACTTGGTGACTGATCATCAAGTACTAGTAATGATGATTATAATACTAAAAAATACATCTTCAATATTTTACCAAAGCACACATTTATTGAGTGCTATTATATATGTGCTGAAGATGTAGAAATGAATTAAAGTCCTTGCTCATAATTTGGTGGTGATGGAGAATGACATGTACATAATTTATGACAATGATATATTTGCACCACATTTTATAGTTTACAGACCATTTTCCCTTATTGCTTCACCCAGCTAACTCCTGAGGTAGCATCCATGGTAGCAAAATATCTTCTCATTGATTCCCTTATTTAATCGTCATAAGGTGATGCCACGACAAACGACTGGGTGGAGAAAGCTTTAGTTTGGATCATCTGTATCATGACATATCAGTACCCCAATCCTTATTTAACGTAAGACAGGACACACACGTCTTACTCATCTTTGTATCTTAATTCTCCGCAAGGAGCCCCAAATGTAGTAGTAATGCAATTAACATTTTTTGAAGGAAGGAGGGAGAGAAGAGGAGTCATTTTAAACTCTAAGAATTTATCAAGCCCCTACCACATACATAACATGTGCTAAACACTAGGGAAGATGCAAAAGAAGTTTAAGAGATGAAGTCCCTGTCCACAAATACTTTTAGGCTAATATCAGCAAAACAGTTTAAAGACAGTAAGCACAACTTACCTTTAAGTAAGAAAAAAAAAAAACTAGCAATTTTTTTTTTTAAATGATTGCCCCAGGATGTGCACTTGATGACAAGTCAAAGTTGTAATTGTAAGGAAATACAGTATATTTCCAATTTAATTTATTGCAAGTTTATGAGAGTGACTTCTCTTGGTCTGTAACATTGCCAAATTAAACTAAGGTTCAGTTGGCAAAGTTTGCACCAAATAAAAATTCCAATGAAAAATCTCAGTGAACTGAAAATTCCCTTAAACAGGAGCTCCAATGTCAGCGTTACAATTTCACTTACATATTCAATAGCCTTCTCTCTTCATTACAAATAATAAACTAGTATCTCTTATAAATATACAGGTATTGAGTTATATATGCATAAATTAACCTCAATTCACATAAAGAAGAAAAATCCATTTAAATCTTCATTTATTTTTTATTGGCTTTTCCACTTGTCATAAACAGTTTGTAACCAGAGATATATCATCATCCTAAACATCATGTAAAACCTCTCACTCAATAATCCAATTGATATCCAGGTGATATATCCAGTGGCAACAGTTCTCAAATGGGCCATTTTATAACCTAGGCCAAGGTTAATCATCCTTAGCTTCCTAAGCGTGATCTTAACCGAACTCCTGATGCTTAGTACTGACTTTCAAACAACATCCTGTTTTCTGGTTAGTTAATTATTCTTTACTAACATTAATGCATCCCAGAACTGGGAACATCAAACAATATGCTGAGAGAAATGTCTATTATCTTTATTGTTGTTGGATTTTTTTTCCCCACACTTAAAAAATTTTGTTTACAGCATTCCTGCTGAATACTTAAATTTTATCTGTCCTTTACTGTGTTCATTTAGCTATATCTTTCCCTTAATTTCCAAATAGGTAAGATAAGCCTCAAAACTATATAATCTGTACAATGTAAGCAGATTTGCTGAATAAATTAGGAAATTAAAGAGAAAGCAGGAGTAAAAAATCGAGAGCCTAGAGTGAACTTGCTGCCTTAAATGCCCTTCAGGAACCCCTGAACATTAAATGAAGCTAAACCACCAATTCAGCTCTGAATTTTCTAGCAACCAATACAATCAGGGATATATAATTTATTCCTTCTCTTAAATGATAAAATCTGTTTAAAATATTAGATGAAAGGCATTTTGTTGGACACTGATTATGGAGTATAGGATAAAAAAAAAGACTCAAAATTTTCCCTTGGAGAACTTGCCATTATGTTATATAGACAAATTTTCAGATATGTAGTTATAAATTGTGAAAATTTTATAAAGGAACAATAGTGTTCTTAGCAAATAATAGAGAAGATCAAAATTTAGAATGGGGGAATTGAAATTTAACCTGAGTTCTCCCTAATTTGTCCTCTGGTTTGTATTCTTTTTTAATAATCAAACTTCAATTTTTAGCTAGGCATATTGCTGCCCCAATAAAACACTACATTTTCCAGCATCCCTTGCAGCTGGAGATGACCATATGATTAAGTTGTCACCAATAAAATGTAAACTGAAATACTGGATTGGCTTCAGAAAATGTATTCAAGACATCAGCTTTAGCTGGGTGAAGCATCAATTGTGGCCCCCACTTCCTCCTGTGTGCATGCTCAGTCACTTCAGTTGTGTCTGACTCTTTGTGACCCTATGGACTATAGCCACCAGGCTCCTCTGTCCATGGGATTCTCTAGGCAAGAATACCAAAGTGGATTGCCATGCCCTCCTCCAGGGTATCTTCCCAACCCAGGGATTGAACCTATGTCTCCTGCATCTCCTGCATTGCTGGCAGATTCTTTACCACTGAGCCACCAGGGAAGCCCCCACTTCCTTCCTACCAACAGCTGATAATGGCTCCTGTGGCCATTTTGGACAGTGTAGTGATCTTGAAAATGAAAGGCATGTCCTGATGATGGCAAAGAAGAAACACGGAAGTCTAGATGACACTCTGAAGATGAATACTAGATTCCGTATCCTGGTTCAGTTCAGCTCAGTTCAGTTCAGTTCAGTCATGTCCAACTCTTTGCAACCCTAAGCACACCAGGCTTCCCTGTCCATCACCAGCTCCCAGAGGTTACCCAAACTCATGTCCATTGAGTCAGTGATGCCATATAACCATTTCATCCTCTGTCATCCCCTTCTCCTCCTGCCTTCAATCTTTCCCAGCATCAGTCTCTTTTCAAATGAGTTGGTTCTTTGTATCAGGTGGCCAAAGGATTGGAGTTTCAGCTTCAGCATCAGTCCTTCCAAATGAACACCCAGGACTGATCTCCTTTGGGATGGACTAGTTGGATCTCCTTGCTGTCCAAGGGACTCTCAAGAGTCTTCTCCAACACCACAGTTCAAAAGCATCAATTCTTCGGTGCTCAGCTTTCTCTCACATCCATACATGACTACTGGAAAAACCATAGCTTTGACTAGATGGACCTTCGTTGGCAAAGTAATGTCTCTGCTTTTTAATATGCTATCTAGGTCAGTCATAACTTTTCTTCCAAGGAGCAAGCATCTTTTAATTTCATGGCTGCAGTCACCATCTGCAGTGATTTTGGATCCCCCCAAAACAAAGTCTGTCACTGTTTCCACTGTTTCCCCATCTATTTGCCATGAAGTGATTGGACCAGATGCCATGATCTTATTTTTCTGAATGTTGAGTTTTAAGCCAACTTTTTCACTTTCCTCTTTCACTTTCATCAAGAGGTTCTTTAGTTCTTCTTGTTTTCTGCCATAAGGATGGTGTCATCTGCATATCTATTGAGGTTATTGATGTTTCTCTCTGCAGTCTTGATTCTAGCTTGTGCTTCATCCAATCCAGCATTTTTCATGATAAATAAGCAGGATGACAATATATAGCCTTGACATACTCCTTTCCTGATTTTGAACCAGTTTGTATATGTAGAACACCCTGGTATTCTACATAAGAGATATATGTGTTTCTTTTCTTGTTCAGCCCATTGCTCTTTAGTTTTCACTATTTTCTGTTGCCGAACATAAACCCAACTGACTCCATAGCAGAGAGACAGTCAGGCAAAGTGTTGAGAAAGGGGATTCCAGTTAGCAGTCATGAAGTTGGAAAGACCTTGGTTTACTTCAGGGACTAAAAGAAGATCAGTGTAAATAATGCCTAAGGAGTGACTACACATGATGAGACAAGGAGATAAGAGCAGATCCTTCAGGCTCCGGGTTTGAGTTTATTCCAAGTACCTCAAGAAGTGTTAGCATAAGGTCAGTGGTTTCCAAACATTTTTGTTGGCCACTGAGTCCCTTCTTCAAATAAAATGTAATGCAGATGCAGAAAACAAATAAATGCAGAGCTGTTCAAGGCAAAAGCTGGAATCTGGGTCTCAGAGCCCTTTGCTCTCACTCCCAACCTCAAAGCAACCTCCCGGCTTCTTAAGCAACCCAGGAGACCCCTCAGACTCTTGAAAATATGGTGCAAAACATATAGAACTGAATGGTTCACAGTGTCCTTCAGGTAAACCAAGCACTTCCGGAGAAACATGAGACTTCCTAGTATTGAGACCAGAGAGAAATTATTCCTGTGGGTCCTCACAGAAAGGAGTTGGTAATGACTTGTCAGCCAAGGCTTCATGCCAGAACACAATTCAGAGAAAGCAATTTTAAGGGCCAAGGAGAGGATAGCAGGAGTGGAACAAAGTAAAACAAAGCCACCCAGCTATTGTGTCCTCCCGTGGACTGGCTTAATCCAGGACAGCCTGAGCCTGGCCCTGGGATGCTTTTTGTCTCTTCCCACCCAGTAGGCCTCTATCAAGCTCAGTCTCAGCCGCAGTCAAGGCTGCTGCCTGGAAGCCCACTCTGACGCCGTCAGCAGGGGCTTCTCACAGGGCGGGTACCTCCCCGTGCCAAAGATTTCCATCACACACTTGTTAGGCCTGCAAATAAATTGGCAACACAGCTGAATTTAATCTTTTAATTCCCCCTTGAGAACCAATTTCTCCAAGCCATTCCCATGTAGACAAAAAGATTTTGTCTCACTAAACCTGTTTATTGACCAAAACTGTCGCCTCTGCTCTGACCGCTGACCTTATCTGAATATTCAAATCTATTACAGATCGCAAGTTCAAATGATTTTGGTGCCCTCTGGAAGCCCTGTTTTCATAGTGAGCTGATTACGAATGACAATATTATAAGGGCTTTAATTGAGATTCTACAAACAATTTGCACCCTGGATTTACAAACCTAATATATTCAGAAGTGTGAATGCTGCTGACACTATTTTTTTTTTTTTTTGAAGGCAACGTTGACTATCTGTCTGTAAATGCTGCCAGTTCCCCTGACCAACAGACTTACCCCCCTCAACACAAACTTTATAACCCCTTAACTGGAATCTGCAAACAGTTCTGCACTGCAGAGAAAACCTTTTGTATTCTGAAGGCTTTGGTCCTTCTTCACCCAGCCCCACTCATGTGATAGAAGTAAATGAGTCAAAAATATAGATTCTAGGACTTGCATTAACGCTGTAGTGTGCAAGCTACTCAATTTCTTTATCTCGCCCTTCTCAGCAACCAAGGAGGATAAAATAATGCTATGCCCGACTGACAAGACTGATGTTCAGATGGAATTAATTAATTGCTGATAAAGTTTTAAAAGTCAAAGGAAGAACTTATAAGCTGTTTTTATTAAACAGACATGTGTTAAACAATGTAAATACACCCAAGAAAAATGTTAATAACATTAAACCCTAACATTTATTGAGTATTACATGTCAGGCCCTGCATAAGTGCCTTAAATGCACTATCTCACTGAATCTATAGAAAAACTCAGTAAGGCGAGTGTGGTTACCATACCCTTTTCAGAGATGAGGAAAACTGAGGTTCAGAAGACTGTGGAACTTGCCTGATGCCTTACAGCAGAAAACTAACACTGATCATCATTATACAGAAATTGTAAATTTTATCAAATTTTCAGGCTTGCCCTTAAAACTGCCTGCTATCAACTCATATGGGTTCAGCTCTTTGATTTACCAGCTGCGGTTGAAACAGGCTTAGTTTTCCCATTTGTTCAGTGGGAAAGAGCTTGCTTATTTGCAGAGACTGTTGTTCTTGCTTAAGAAGCAGCACATCACGGAGAACCTGTTCGTTTAGTCATCATTTTTCTAATATTTGGCAAATATCATGACCTGGAAAGCTAGCTAACAATAAGTAAGTTAAAAAAAAAAAAAACTTGGCTAAAGAGAACCTCTGATCTACAGTTTTGTTAATAGAGCTGGCAGTAGAGAGGAAAATCTTTTCTTTCCACATACCTGTTGTTCCAACCAGTAGAAACAAGTTTCTATCTCTTGTTCTTGCTCTGATAAAATGAAGTACATCCGTTCCAAATCAGCTGGTAAAGTATAACCCTTCTGAAAGAAATGGCCTGGCCAAGAAACTAATACTCCAGAATTTCAGAGTTAAGAACTCACTACAGGTAATTTATAGCCTAAATTTACTCAATGCTCTTCCAAGACAGCCTATTTAATCAAAGTTAACCAGTAAAAATTATGAAGCCTCTTAATTGAGCTCTCCTATGGTGGGCTTTCAAAACAGCAGTGCAAGCACCACAGAAAATAACAAAATGAATAAACTACACTTTTCTCTAGTTCCATTTTCAAATATGACGTCTGGAATGAAGAGTTTAGATCTCTAGGTGGTGATCTTCATGCATAGTATAGTGTTTGTCCTGAATTTCATTGCTTTGAAAAAAAAATATGAAAAGTCTTGATTTAGTTGGCATTTAATGTGATTTTTATATAACTTCTGTGATATAATCAGTCGCAATGGGAATCAGTGGGGAAACTTAAAGAGCAGTAAAACCTTCAGCTATTGTTCTTTCTGTGCTCTGATTGGCTTGCTTGTTATACAAAGCTGAAAAATCCCAGTTCACATACACCTACTCTATTTGTAGACACCCATAATGATTGAGTGCAGTCCAGCACCATCCCCTCTCCCAGCCAGCCAGCCAGTCAGAATGCAGGGAAGACAATAGGTATGTTGGAACAGCAACAAAGAATGTGTTGCTGTAAATCACGTTCCATTTCTGCATAGCTGGGAATAGTAATGCACAAGCCATAGGCAAGTATATTAATGCCTCCTGCTCTCCATAAATGAAAAGTCATGCACAACACACTCTTGATTGTTATTCCAAGATAGCCTGTTTTAGTATTCAATTCTTTGTTTTATTTTTTAAAAAAGCAAAATGCATATTTTACTATTATTTAAAAGCATTTTTCCTCCGTTCATTTGGGTTCATAAGCATTTCTTTCCAGCAGATAAACACATTGTCTTTCCTGCACACTGACTAGTGATGTGTTTAGAACACAGGGGTATTAAATTTCTGGAGCCCTTAATGATCAGAAAGAAGGTGTCATATAAATGACCAGGTATTTCCCTACACCTAGTCAATTTGAATTTGGAAAATTATTAGAACAGTGTAGGAACATAAAATGGAATATGCTCCCAACACATTACATTTACATGTTTTAAATATGCCTAACCATGCATTTAATTTAGATTTAATGAAATAGTTATTATATGCAACCAAAACATCAGTGTTATTAAAAACAAATTTATGGAGGATTAACAGCTGTGTTATATTTCTATACCTACCTATGCCAGAGTCTTTCATTTTCAATAATGTGTTTTTAATCATTAACTTCTATTTCTTTAAATGCATAATAATTGTTTGAGTAATTCTCCAGAGTGAGATTGATTAGGGTGCTCCTTGGAGTTTGGATACATACCAATTGATAATTCAAACAGTATGAAAGTGGCTCTGGAATCTATGCTATACCAACTCTTTGCATATTTATTCCATCTTTTAAGATTCATAATCAACCAATATGAGGATAATAGTATCACAACATGAACACTAAGCTGCATATCTACAGGATGTATTTGACATTATTATCAACAATCAGAAAAGGAGTCAACATTTAGCAAAGGTTAAAATCTTTTTTTCATTGAGTTTTCTTTTTCTTTCTTTCTTTCAATTCTTTGTAGGAAGAGTCATTTGAAAAGGCTACAGTGCGAGGAAAAGCAATGAAGAAGAAATTGCTGTATGTGAAGTTTCGTTTTGAATAGCTGGGGAGATTAATTCACTGACTGCAACTGGTTCATTACTACCCCCAGCTACCCAAAAATGAAATATCACATATGGTACCGCCTTTGCCCCATAGGTCATAATACTATAGTGATCACAGCAGGGCTGGGCTTGATTATAGAAAATGAGACCCCAGTCAATGTTCTCAAACACCCTCTACCTGCCGAGGAGCTATCTGGGTGCTGTAATTGTGTTTGCCTATTACCATGCCTTTATTTCATTACTTTGGACTTGTGGGATGCTATAAAAGGAGACTGAATTTTGGAAGGTTCTGGAAACTCTAACCAATGAATGTGGTATTTAGGGAGACCTTCTTCCTTTATCCCTGGAGAAAATCATTTATGCCTGCCTGCCTCCACCTAGTTTATGGCATACTCTCAAAGCCCTCACCAATGGAAGAGGCAGAGGAAACAAATAAGGAAATTAACAGCCTTTGACCTGAGACTGGTAGCATTGTCCTTCCAAGCATCACAGACTTCATTGCTTCATCTGCCTCAGGATGGGTGAAGAATAAACTTGTGGGTCAGGGGTCTTTGCTGCAGTCATTCTATTCTATATGGTTTCTCAGTAGATTCTTTTCAGGACACTGTGGTCATCCTGTCTTCAGCTTATCACTTATAATAATAATAACTGTTACTATCGATCAAATATTTGCCAGGCACTGATATTATTTCATTTAATGTCCATAGCAAACTGTAAGGTAGGTAGTGATGAGACCTAACACTCACTGAGCAATTTTTATGTACCAGGCAAGGTTCAGAGAACATTTGTTCTCTGGATTCACAGGTGCCCACCAACCGTATTTGGTACTACTAACAATCCCATTTTAAAGATGAGGATAATAAAGCCAGAATGGTTTGATGAGTTTCCCCAAAATCACAAAGTTGGTATGTAGAAGAGCTACACTTTTTGGGTCCTGAGATCATATGTTGCCATATCAGTAGATGTTATTTTTGTTTTAAAATTAGAACAAAGGCTCAGAGAGGTTGGAAAACTTGCTCAGAGTCACACAGTAACTGTAACAGAGTTAAAGATGGAATTCAAGACCAAGTATGCCTGATTCTAATCCAGAGCATTTAATCCAATAACCATGTACATTATGTAGTTCTCCCATTTCCCAGTTATCTGAGAAATTATCTGTTTGAATTTGCCTGCTTATATATCCATCTCCCCTGAGGGCTAGAACCATATCTGTACTTCTAGCAACCTGCACAGAACAGGTGGCTGGCTCTTAGTAGCTGCTCAATAAACATTTGTGGAACTGGTGTAATCAAGGCATTTCATGATCTCCCTTCATTACAGGCAGAGTTAGGCAGAGTGGCTCCCCCTTCACATTCACAGTGTTCTCACTGGCCCACCTTTATTGCTTTGTTATCACACATTCTATACAACATTACAATTATCTGTCCATATAGTGTGGTCTCACCCACTAGATGAGGACCTCTTCTAGGCCAAGCGAAGTGTCTGATTGATCTTAGTATACTTGTTGACTAGCACTGAGCCTGCCATATACTAGACATTTGTGGGAGAGGCTGCAAGTGGTTCCCCTCAATCTCCTTCCACTTCTTCCAGGACTCAGAACTATCTGCATTTCCCAGCCTCACCTGCAATTAAGTAGAGCCATTGATCTCCACTGTAGCCAATAGGATAAGGGCAGAAGTGATAGGTGCTATTTCTTGACAAAGTTTTAAAGAAATGGGCTATGTCCCAACCTGGCTTTCTTTTCCTTTTTATTGGGTTGCCCAAAAAGTTCATTCGGGTTTTTCCATATGGTATTACAGATGCCAATAACAACGATGTTCTAGAGAAGAGCAAAGTCCAAAGTGGAAGAAGTTTGCATCCCTGAATTACTCCATGGAAGAGAGATGACTGTTGAGATGGAATACTTAGGACTATTACAAGAATGAGAAATAGATTTAGGTCCTGAGTCATTATATATTTGGGGTGTATTTGTTACAGTAGGTATTATTATCCCAACTAAATGGCATTTAATCAGTGATGATGAATAATGCTAATCCATTTTGAGTTTAGACAGAAGGCAGTCCTATCTGTTTATGAGGAAAATTTGTAGCTTTTTCTACTTCATTACTTCATGAGAACATCTTCATTAAATCCAGGTCCATTGGTTCCTAAACTGTCAGGTCTATTCCTGCCTAAACTAATGCATGGCAGGAATCAACTTCATTCTCCTTTTGGGAAAATTTAGCTTCAAACAATTGGGTGACTTGTCCAATTGTCCAACAACTGGTGGAGGGCCTGGCCCAGGCCTCCTCAGTCCTAAGTTGTATCAGAATAATAGACAACAGTCAATTATTAAATTTTTTTTAAAAGCCTAAAGTGAGTTCCAATTTGGGGCTAATTTTTACATTCTTCCTATATGAACACAGACTCAGGCCAAATCTCAATTGACTGACTGCTATCCTTGGATCCACTATTTAGAACATCTTGCCATAAAGGGTTAAAGTAAAAAGTGTTATATCCCAAGGAATGGTGCTTTCCAGACTGTATCTCAAATTAGAATATGCTGTTCATATGTGATGCTGTATATTAATCTTATTTTTTAAATAACTGTATTTTATATAAAATAAATGTGGGCTTACTATGGAAACTTTAGAAAGTAAAAATGAGCGAAAAAAGAAAATTAAAGTCACTCCAATATATATGAGAGACATTTTATCAAAACAGAGAGTCATTAACTATTCTTCTACCACATCACTTTTAATGACTGCAGCGTATTATGTCACACAAATAGATCAGTACTTACTGATTGAGGCCTTGTATGTATCAACCATCGATAAAATGGAACCACTGTCTAGGATGTGAGTGATCAAAGCAGTAAACATGGTAGCTTGGGTTTTTCATTGATTAATTCATCTAGTAAACATTCTTCAAGCACTCTCTCAGTGTTAGGCACCGCAGGGCCCACGGTGAGAGATGAACACAGCTCTTCCTTGTTGGGGTAGCTGTTGTGCAGGTGAGAGTCACCTTGGTGTCACAAAACATTCTGGCCCTCCTCTGCCTTCCTCATCCCTCTTCCCACACAGCCCACATTCCCCTGGGAATGGAGAAGAACTCCACAGAAAGAAGGGCTTTATTTCCCTCCAAGGGTCATGTATTCATGTTGAGAATAACCCCGCCCCCCCAACCCTGCCAAACAGTAGGAACACAGGGTAGATTACATTATTTCTTTACAACATTTCCTTCCTTCGTTGCCCCTTCCTGACCTCCCTGGGACTAAGGTATATTTCTTATTCCTTTTGTTGATCTTGAGCTTAGCCACATAACTTGCTTTGAATAACAGGATGTGGGTAGAAGTGACAGTTGACAGTGTTCCAATTCCAAGCAGAGACTAAGGAGGCATTTCAGGTTTCTCCTATTAAGAACTGGGTATTCTCTCTTGGATTCCTGGTAGCTCAGCTGGTAAAGAATCCACCTGCAATGCAGGAGACCCCGGTTCAAATCCTGGGTTGGGAAGATTCCCCTGCAGAAGGGTTAGGCTACCCACTCCAGTATTCTTAGGCTTCCTTGGTGGCTCAGATGGTAGAGAATCCATCTGCAATGTGGGAGACTTGGGTTTGATCCCTGGGTTGGGAAGATACTCTGGAGGAAGGCATGGCAACCCACTGCAGTATTCTTGGCTGGAGAATTCCCATGGATGGAGGAGCCTGGCAGGCTACAGTCCATGGGGTCACAAAGAGTCGGACACGACTGAACGACTAAGCACAGCACAGCACACCCTCTCTTGTGCGGCTTCCCTGCTGGTTCAGTGGTTAAAAACCCACCTGCCAATGAAGGAGACGTGGGTTCAATCTCTGGGTTGGGAAGATTCCCTGGAGAAGGAAATGGCAACCCATTCCAGTATTCTTGCCTGGAGAATCTCATGGACAGAGGAGCCTGGTAGGCTGCAGTCCATGGGGTTGCAAAAGAATTGGACATGACATTGATTAAACAATGGTAACGAGCCCGCTCTTGTGCCACCTCCCTACACCATTACCTTCAACAGGTAGCTGTTGCTCCTTTAACCTGGGTCCCAAAATGAGGCATGTAGCACTACCTGGACCTCGCCTATAGCTTAAGGCAGAGCTTCCCCAGGGACCCACAGACCTATAGGGAACTTCTCCAAGGACCCATAGGCAAGAAATACACATTTCCTGTTATAAGCCACTGATATTTGGGGGTTGTTTGTTATATCACATTATCACAGCAATGACTGACTAATCTAGAACAATACAAAATATAGTGCTCAGTTGTGAAGGTCTAACTGAAATGTCATGTCCTCCAGGACGTGTTTCAAGATATTCCCTCATCATCTTGTTGCCTCACCCGTCAAAATCAATCTCTCCTTTGTGCTTCCTTAGTATTTTGCTTGCTCCTCTGATAGAGCTGACATTTACCACAGTCTGCCTTTTATACACATTTAGTTGTGTCTGGAATTCCTCTTGGAATATAAGCTATTTGTTGTCATTACTGTTTTAGTTTTTGGAGGACAGGGTACTCTTCCCAGTGTCTCAAAACTATCTACTGCCTGGCATGAAGTATATGCTCACAAGTATTTAATTGAATGAATGAATTAGAAGGTCTTCAGGAGTGCCAGTAGAATGTAACTGAACAGTGGCATGCTCACCTAACTTTGAGATGCACGTGGGGAACAACTGTAAGCACAGAAATTGTATCCTACACTCAGTAGGTGCAGAAAAGAATAAGCATACATTTAAACCAGGACGAGTTATACAGGAGACAGCGTCCTGGCCTAGAAAGAGACTGCATCCATAATCAAGAGACCTGATTTCCAGTTCTGACTTAGGAACTGGCCAGCTGTGTTACCTTAGGCCAAATTTTCTATAGCAAAGGAAAAATAATAATAATTTTATTCATGATATTGTTATAAAGATACAGAAAGATGTACAAACATGACAGAAAAATATCAAGTCCTGCCCAAGTCCACATAAGACCTAGCAATCAGCTTCTTGTATTTTTTAGAGAAAGAGAGCCCACATTCCATACACCTCCAGGAAGTCAAAGGATGAATCATTAAAGGACCGCACAAGCTCACACTGAACCATTGTAGGCATTGCTTACCTATAGTGGTTACTGTTTTGCAGTGACTTTTGACAGATGCCTATTTTTCATCTGGAAAACAAAACTGAATATTTTAAATGTTTTATTGCCAGGGACCACATTAAAATTGTGATTTTTTAAAACTTATCTGCCAGGCAAACTTAATTCCTCCTCTCAGCTCCCACCGGACTTAGTTTACACCTTTTAGAATTGTTTACAGATCCGTATCCCAAACCAGTCTATGGCTCCTGGGGCCTGGCCCACATGTGAGGTTTCCATGCTATTGCTACAGAGAAGTAAATACATATTATAAGAACTTTACTACAGACACTAGCATTTGTTACTGTTAAAATTCTAAAGGAAAGTTCAAATTTTCTGCAAAATTTTTGTATATTCATTAATATCTCACTTATCAATGATTCCAATTAATTGAGAGATGATTGTGCCTTTAACATATTCTATGCAAAAAAAAGCATATAGTGGCAAATTCTAAATCAAACCAAAATTGTAAAGCACTTATCCTTCAATTAAAAATAAATAACTTTTAAAAAAGAGAAAAAAAATATAGTGGCAGATTCTAAAATGCATTTCATTCTCCTTATTCCCTTTTGACGAAAAACCCATGAATGATGTTTCACTTTCTTTTTTTGCTCCAGGTGTTAATGATGAATTCAAGTCACAAAAAAGCAAAGGAAAGAACACAGATTTTAGAGTCTGACCACTCGAGTTTAAATCCTCACTTTGTCTTTCATTTTAGGTCTTGTGTTCCTGGGCGTGATTACTGACTTCTTTTGAAGTTCAGTCTCCTTATCAATAAGACAGGGATTGTATCAGTTCTCTTGCAGGGTTGAAAGAAATGACTCACAAAAATACTTAGCAGCATGTATGCATGTGTGCTCAGTAGTGTCTGACTCTTTGCGACCCCATGGACTGTAGCCCTTTAGACTCCTCTGTCCATGGAATTTTCCAGGCAGGAATACTGGAGTGAGTTGCCATTTCCTACTCCAGGGCATCTTCCTGACTCAGTGATTGAACCCAGGTCTTCTGCATCTCTTCTATTGGCAGGCAGATTCTTTACCACTGAACCACCTGGGAAGCCCCACTGAGCATCATCCCTCACATATAATAGGTGCTCAATGAAACAAAGTAATCATTATGAGTTATTTCTGTTGTACTTTGAAGTAGGACAAATGTGCCCTTAGAAGACACTTTTGCAGAGCTTTCTGCCCCCAAAGGAAATGGTCCCATATTACTGTACTTTTAGTCCTTATTTCTAGTTTCATAGTTTCTCCATCTGCTCCTTCAGGGTTGGGCTCTCGGCTGTCAATTCTAATGGCCATCAGTAAGAAATGATAGCTGCCTCTTCTTGCTGTCAGGCTGCAACCAACTAACTTTCTGCTTCAAATCTGCTTGGAATTATATGTCAAATGGAATAAATAATACTGCGTAGAGCCTGAAGGCACCCTCCATGGGGCCGAGTGAATGACAGTGCTCGGGCTTTGTTACAGCTACTTTGGGGACTCAGTCTTTCTCCGTCTGCGTCACTGTTTGTGTCTGTTTCTGAGGACTAAGACTGCTAGCCAAATAATATTCTGAAACACAAGGCTCAGCTGTTTCTTTCCTGGAAAAGAAAACAGTCAGGGAGACATGCTTCTAGGTACCATGTTATAGATTCAGTACCTTTAAAAGAATTATTGTTGTTATGGCTACTACTATTATTATTATTATTCTGAAATCATTTTTGCTCAGCAGTATACATAGGAAAAAGAACATTAGATTGTGAGTTTACCTTTTAGGTTCTAACCTCAACCCTGTTAAATGATTTTAAGAAATCGTCTCGCCCTCTCTGGATCTCAGATCCTTAATCTAAAAAAAGTGAAAAGATTCACCGTGATGATCTGTGAGCTTCTGCATCCTCTGACTCTACATCAACGTACCCAGACGATTGCTTGGCAAGAACTACAGGATGTCTGGAAATAGACTTCACTTTATGGCTTTGGCCTTCGTGGTTTGCTCTAACTTGACTATGTCAGTCGATAGCCAAATTCTTAACACCGTTTCCTGGTCTCTTTACTATTTCTTTTTATAATGATTTTGTCCTTAATTTGGACTTATTTCAAGGAGAAAGATGTTAACTACTTAAAAGTGATGGGATGTTTTAATCTGGGCTGGGAAGCTTGTTCCTTGAGAATGGCTTAATTAACATTTCCAGGTTCATAACATTTTCATTTATTCATCTTTTTGTTTTTAAATGGTTTTTTAAGTTTTCCAGAGACAGCGATCTTACGTTCCTAATGGATTATAAGAGAGAGAGTGAGTCTGCTGGGATCTGCATTCTTATTAGCTTAAAGATTCACATTAGGAACAAAAAGGGAGCTTAAGCAGAATAGGTCCACCGTGCTAATAAAAAAAGAAACAGAACTTTAGTTCAACACAAGATAATGTGGCAAGATTGCTAAGCAAAAAGCACATTGAAGGAAGGGCCTCCCAGTGACCTTGGAACAGGACAAATATTTTTCTTACCTGAGCTCAGTCTCCAAAGGTGAGGCCATATCTTACACACCAGGAATGGGTGTGCTAAGGCAGACTCACCCCAGTGCCACAGAAATGCAGAGGCTGGTTCTGTGAAGGGGGACAGTGAGCTACGAGTGAGAGTGAAAAAAACCTGAAACACACAGTTGGATGGGCCCTGGGTGAACTGAGGGATGGTTGGCCTCCAGAAACTGGGACAAGAAGGAAGTACTGTGCCCTGCATGTGTGAGGGCCCCAAATATTAATACTAATTAAATTCAGTTCACTGAAAAAGTACTGGACTTGGAGTCAGGAGGCCTAGCTTCTAACCCTGAGCTATTTCTAACCAGGGTACGTTCTTATACAAATTATTTCATATTTTTGGCTCTGTTTCCACTTCTGAAAAATGGGACTGTCAGTACCAGCTCAGCATACTTTCTGAGACCATTGTAATGAGCAATGCACTAGATGAACATAAAAAGTCTCAGTTCTAATGTGATCAGCTGACAATAGTGCTTTGTTTTCTGTCTCCTGGTTAAGCCATGGTTGTGACAGCTGCCGAGCCTCAAAAAGTATGTCTGTTGGGACTTCCCTGTTGATCCAGTGGCTAAGAAAGACTCCATGCTCCCAAGGCAAGGGGCCCGGGTTCGATCCCAGGTTAGTGAACTAGATTCCACTTGTCGCAACTGAAGATCAAAGATGCCACGTGTTGTAACTAAGACCCACGACAGTCAAATAAATACATTTTCAAAAATTAAAATAAATATTGCAAAAAAATAATGTCATTAAAAAAAAATAGCATAACTGTTAGTAACAAAACACTATACGTTACTTTGTGCACTAGGGAAATAGCTTGAATCTGGCTTTGCACCAGCATTCAGCAATTCCATAAGGAATTAAAGGGATATGAGACTGTTATGCCAAGCATCTTGTGGGCCTGAGAGTTGGTGTCTGTGAAGTCCTTACCCTGGGCCACCCTTGCTGAGAGTGACAGTCAGAACAGGAAAAAGCTCCCTGGGAACGCTTCTATGGCATTGTTGCTTCTCAGGCTCATGGCAGAAGAATTGTGTGTCAATATCAGTCCTTAATGGAAATTTATCGCATGTCTTTACTGTCCAGAAACTGAGCCAATTTTATTTTGTAATAAGGATAGGTAATGCATTCAGAGAGTGAGAGCATTTATCTAACGTCACAAGCCAAACATGCAAGAACTCCAATTATCTACAGGCATTCGATAATTAAAATGCCTTATTATTTTTTTGCTTTAATACCTAATATGTTTTCCTCGTAGAGGAAGTCAAGGGTTAAGCCATCCCAACATGCCTCACTCCCAATTTATAAAATGGAAAATCTTCCATAAATCAAAAGTTACAAACAGACTTTGTAATGTCATAACTCTTGTGACGGCTCTCACCTTGATTGATTCCTATACATACATTCTGGCTGATTACCATAATGTGCTCTTGTGGGACAATTGGCACTGGATGGGAAGAAGGAAGCAGGCAGGGGAGTAAATAACAAATGGACCTGGCTCCTCCTCATCGAGAGTGATTTCACTCCAATGTTCCATCATATCAACTGGGAAAGAGAGTCGTAGGGTTTAGGCAATCAATTACAGATATGTGTAGAGGCAGACACAATCATTTCACTGATTGTCACTGGTCTCGAGCAGTGACACCGAAAAGTGATCCGTCACTCCATTTTCTCTGACACCCTGAGAAAGATGGCAGACACTTGTAGACTAACAGCCTCCCGGATTGGTTGGCTTATAAAATTGAAAAATCGCTGTGTTTCAAACTTATCCAAACCTTTAAATACCTCTGTTGCTAAGATCTCATATCTTTCTGGCAAACATTTAGAAAGATTACCAACAGGCTGATGACATCACACCAGAGCATTATGTACTGTCTCTCGTCACCATCGCCAACGTCATCACTATGGGCGCTGTGGGGGGTTGGAATCATGATGCGAAGGAAGGAAACACGCACTTTCTTCCACCATCATGAATGTGGCAGCCTCCTGGTTAAATGTGTCCCAGGGGACCATCAGCAGGAGGACCCCACTGGTGCCTCTACTCCACCCACATGTCCAGAGCCTTCAGTCCACCAGTTTACTACCATTGGATGTGTGGACTTAGTTCTCTCCCATTCAGTGATTTTTCTGAGTCACCCAGCCTCCTCTAGCTAGAATTCTACTTTGTCTACACTGTAATCATCGGCAGTCTTTTGACAAGAGTCAGTTTATGAAAAATGAAAATATATGCATCAATTTTTTGGTATATATAATCTGCATCATTTTTTTCCACTTGAAAAGAAAAAAAAAAACTGCATTAAGATCCATGGGTTAAAAAGGAAAAAAAGTACGTTCTTCCACATGAATGGCCTATTTAAACAAATAACAGAAAGTCATTGAGAAAATGGACACTGCCTCTGAACACTTAAAACATTAAGTAATTTATGGGGATATTTGAAAAGTATCCCACAGTCATCTTTTTTATTTTTTTCCCTGAAATGAGACTGCAGAACACTTTTGAAGCCGAGGGGCGGAGGGGTGGGGGGTTCTCCCTGCAGGGCCTCTAGGATGAGGGGTGATGTGCAGGACTTCTCTCTAAGGGGAAGCCACATGCTGTCTCCCAGCTGCTGCCAGAGCCAACAGTACTAAGAAGTGCTTGGTGGCAGGAGGAGGAAAAGTCCATTGAGGCAGTCTTGTGTACAAAATTCCAAACTGCAGAGTCTCCCAGAAAGGGCGGAGAAGGCTGGCAGATTCCATCATTATCGTCACTGAAATCGACTAGGTCCGTATTCTGCCATCTTTTCTGGCAGTTGCAGCCTTTACCAACCACCCAGACACTATCCTCTTCCATCAGCATATTTTCTCTTGGCACTAGAGGACCTAAAACGAACCCAGCACAGTCTCAGCCTTCTCCGTGTAAATCATCAAGAAATATGACGACCTTCTGCAGAAATGATGTTCTGCATTTCAAAGTTCATCCACTTCTAGACTAAATCAGTGGCAGCAGCCTGGTGCTCTGCTGGGTTCTTCAAACCACTTGACCCCAAGCCCCCTTAAATCCTTTCCCTTACACTGGCAACCCCCTTGTAAACTGCCCTCAGTGGTTCAAGAAGTTCCCCTCCGCTTATTGACTGTTCACAGTGGTCCACTTTCCACCTTTAAAAAGGCCAGAGAGCAGGTACCCAGGAATGATTAAAAATAATTACTGATTTTCCTACAGCACTCTGTATTTCTGAAAGAGCTTTCATGTCTATCACTTCATTTGACCCCTGAAAAAAACAGCCCCTGAAAGTAGCTGGACAGCCTAAGGACAGAAGAACAGAGACGGTAAGAGACTTGCTCAAGGTCATATAGCATGCTAGCAACAATTTCAGCTAGACTTTTGGACTTGCACTGTGCTTATCCTGCCCCATGGAAACAAAAGGTGTAGCAAAAAATAATATTAGTAATGACAATCAATTTGTCGAAATTTCTGACTGTTTACCAAGAAGCTGAGCCTCTTATCTACATCACCTTATTTGACACTCACAACCTACTTTGAGTCTTTCCTGCTATAAAATCCTTAGAATCTCTCCATATGTTGTATAACTCCAGCATGGGGACCTCAGGAAGTCTCTGCCACTGCCAGCAGGCTGCCCTCAGAGTGGAAAACTTAGGTCAAAATCTGGGCATCACCAATGATTTCAGAGTAACTGCAGCAAGCCCTAGAAGAAAATCTTTAAACAAGTATAGAACTCTCATAAAATGCTATGGGCCTGGAAAATTATTTCATAAGTTATTTTGATGGCAAAAATGTATGAAACAGAATTGACTAATTCATAAATAACTTCAGAATCTCATCTATTATTTCTCACGTCATAACTTACAATGGAATAATTGTTTCTAATTCTGCTGAGTATTTTCTCATGCTTTTTGGTCCCCTTGGTAAATCTTATTAGTCGGGTAACTCCTAAGACATTTGTAGCTTGCCTCTATTATGATGAGAACAAGTAAATATTAATAGCAATTTGTTTTTGGTACAACGCAGCATTAATTCCACCATTGGGAACTCTTTTTTTCCCTTTTAATTTCTCATTTCAGGGAAAACTGGCTGAGATTCCCCTAAAGAAGGGCTCAGGAAAAACAACAGCAGCAAAAAAGAAAACCCAGTGTCCTATGATTTTATACAAATCTCAACTTACATTTTATTTACTATGTACATTACTGTAAACCCAATATGAACCATAACTCCATTTAGATAATAATAATCAAATTATCCAACCTGGGATAGCATGTTTTATAGATTTTGGTCTAAATTTAATATAAAAATGCAGTAGTCCTTGTTTGGAAGAGTTTATTAAGGGTTAGCAAAGAAAAAGCTTTTTCAATAGTCTATAACTCTCTAATGGCCTTTTTCAAATAAAATGGGAAAGAATTTGAAAAGAAACCTATATCAGTGAGCTGCAATTGTAACATTACAGTACAGGTCTATAAATCTTGACATGCTCAGAAGATTGCCTAAACCAGCAATACAATCTGTCCAAACCTCATTGTCTCCACGACCAGCCAGCCTCATTTTAAGAAATGTATGTGGTCTTCAACCTAATTTTATCACCTTCATTTGTAAACTAGTCAATCAATCAAAGCATCCTGGGAGTCTAAATAGAAAAAAGGAGTGCATTTTCATGCATTCTGGGCGACACAGTCAAAAATTAATCTCCACTTGATCAGACATTTCTCGCCCTCATCTCAATAGACTATCATTAGGGTCAGCAATGTATATTAAAAATAGAGTTACCGCAAACAGTGCAGCAGCTGGAGTTTGCAGGCTGCCTGCCCTTTCCTCAGAAAGCTTCCGCCTCCATGTGAGCCTGAATATGTTCACTAGTTTCATTTGGAAGGAAACAGGCTGGAAATAGTTAGGAAAGAAAATGCCCACAGCCCTCAGGAAATGCCCATTGCTTTCCAAGTGCCTGGCCCTTGAAACCATCTTCAAGTGAGGCTGTTACAGAGAAAATATTTACTAAATACACAGTCTTAAGGGTCAGGCCTGGGGAGAGTGGTATTCCCTACACCCTTGGGGGTAAGGGTAGGAGCCTGACCCCAGGGCCAGGACAGATAAATATGAAGAGGAAAGGCAAGAGAGTAGCTGAAGCTCCGGGGGCGGGGTGGGGATTCAGTTCATGGCTTCCCTAGTGGTAAAGAATCCACCTGCCAATGCAGGAGACACGGGTTCGATCCCTGGTCCAGGAAGATCCCACATGCTGCGGGATAGCTAAGCCCGTGCTCCACAACTACTGAAGCCTGCACACCTAGAGCCCATGCTTCAAAACAAGAGAAACCACTGCAATGAGCAGCCCTCAGACCACAAGTAGAGAGCAGCCCTGGCTCATCAAAACTGGAGAAAGCCCGTGTGCAGCAGCAAAGACGCAGCGCAGCCACAAATAAATGAATAAAACTTTAGAAAGAATTCGGTTTAGAGCTGTCCTGTTCCCCCTCCCTGTCTCTCCATCCTTCACGAGTTCTGCTCTGCAGGCCAATGCCTCTGTATCGGATGAGGCAACAATGACAGCACTTTTCCCACAGTAACACTGCCAGATGCCTTCTTGGGTCTCTGGGTGCCTAGAAAGGAATATCCACTCCTCTCCTTCACTGCCTATTTGTTAAAGGAAGACAGTTAGTTGTTGGTTGTAATGTCATTTTCAGACCCTTACCCTTGAAGCCATCCTGGACATCTCTCTCTCTCTCACCCACTTCCCACAAAGCAGGAAATCCACTGGGCTTTACATTCAAAATATTACCATCATCTGATCACTTCTTACCACTTCCTTTGCTACCAAGCCACTTAAAAGCCACCATTATCTCTTGCCTGTCTTGTTATAACAAGTACCTGCTAGGTCTTCCTGTGTCTACCCTTCCTCTGAGTCTCAACACAGAAGCCAAGAAAGACCCTTTTGAAACATAAATCAAAGGACATCCCTAGGGATCCAGTGATTAAGAATCAGCCTTCTAATGCAAGGGACCTTGGTTTGATCCCTGATCAGGGAACTAAGAGCCCACATGCCATGGGCAGTCAGCCCATGCATGCTGTAACCTACTGATCCCACAAACTCTAGCCCATGCACCACAACTAGAGAGTCCATGCACCGCAACTAGAGAAGCCATGTGTTACATTAAAGAGCCCTTGTACCACAGTGAAGACCTAGCACAGCTAAAATTAAATAAATAAAGCAAATGACTATTTTTATAAAAGTCAAAGTATCCTATTCTTCTATTCAAACCCTTCAGTGGCATGGCACCATTTTGCCAAGAGTAATGGCTAATATCCTTAAAATGGGCTATTTAACTTAAAGCTACAAAAATGATATTTAAGTATCCAGATCCAAGATTTCCTTATAAATGCTTCAGTTTGTCAGCCTGACAAAATCCTATTCCAATGCCATTGATAACCTGGCTGAAATTATTAATAATCCTACCATTTAGAGAGTACTTTCTGTGTCCCAAGCATTGGGTTAAGTTTTTTGGCTTCTTTAACTCAAGCTACCAACCTCTTTAGAAATTGAAAGCATTTAGGACTCCATGAAGGTCAGTATTTTCTGCCAGTGCAGGTGTGGCAGCTGTAAGTTTCTGCTTCTATCAACTATAAAAGAACTGATCAAATGTATAGTAGACAGAACATGAGCCTTGTGTTCAAATCCTGACTCCAGCAACTCGAGGCTGGAAAAAGCTTAGACAAGTCATTTAATCTACCCCCACCCCTCCCTTTTTTAAGACATAAAAAGCCCACCACAATGCCTGGCATAGTTCTTGGCACTTGGTAAATATTCCCCTGTTTGCCAGTAATGAGCAAAATTGGGAAGTGAGCTGAGTCTGTGTTTGGCAAGATTATCTCTAATCTATCCACAAAGGGGCCTTACCTCAGGATAGCCAAGGGTCAGTTTATCTTAAAAGAATTAGAAACATTTGCACTTTAAAAGGTAGAGGGCGGTGCTTCCCATCAGGGAATGGATCCCTCATCAGTGGGGACAGATGGCCTTTCCTAAGACCCCTCAGATTCATGCCATATGGACAATAACCAGTGTCCCCTATGGCTTCCACACAGTGATGCTGGCCTGTCTGCACACTCCTTCCAGGCAGCTGCCTAGAACTCCCCAAGGACTAGCCCAGTGACTAATACACCATAGTCCTGCACTGCCCATCTCACTAAAACTCGAAATTTCTTATTGACCTCTAGTTCCGCAGCCACCAGTTCCATAACCTCAGGAAAGCTTTGGTGGAAGTGTAGAGACCATCTCCAAAGCTCCATTCATTCACTCACAGTTTCATTCATCTGACAAAGGTGTTGCATTGTCACATTGTGCTAGGTTCTGGGGACACCGGATGAGAAGATCAAATCTGAGCCTTTGAGAAAGTGTCCATCTAAAGCCAGGTTTCCTGAGTGTGGTGTGTGTGCCTCCTGCAGGGAGATAATTTTAGGTAGCACAGGTAGCACAGATTCCTCGAGTCTGAAATGGGAATAATCATAGTTCCTCCCATGTAGTGTTTTTGTTGTGAGTATTACCTGTGATAATGCAGCTAAAAGGCATTATTATCATGCATCACATAGTAAGTGTTCAATAAATAGCAAGGCTCATTCTCATTAACATGAAGCAGTTACTTACCCCTCTGTAGTCTATCTCCTCCAGAGTGAATTACTTTGTCTGGCCTTGGTGTGTTGCACTTCCTGGCACATAAAAAGATGCAATAAACACTGGTTGATTTTTTAAATGAATAAATATCTGTTTACACAGTATATTAACTGGAATCTAAAAATAGAAAATAGATGAGTTTAAACCTTATATATTAAGATTTCCAAGACTCAATTTTTTAAAAACCTAAAATCTCTCTCTGGCAAAACTAGAGGAACAGTAAAAAAGATCAATGTTTGCCATGGATTTAAGCATAGGAGCAGACGGGAAGGAATAAATAAGCAGAGTTCAGGACATATTTAGGGCAATGAAAATATTCTCTATGATATTGTCATGGTGGATACAAGACATCACATAATATCCAAACTCTGTACTTTCTGTACAACTTTCTGTAAACCTAAACTGTTCTAAAAATAATGTGTATAAAACGAAAAAAAAAAAAAGAAACAAAAACGCTCCAGGGATCCAGAGAGATCAAACTGGAAGGCTCTGCTTTGACTCCATGGAGGCCCAGAGAGGGAATCCAGGTTCAAGATGACTCAAAATAATGCTATTTGCAGCAATATGGATGGACCTAAAGATTGTCATACTTACTGAAGTAAGTCAGACAGAGAAGGAGAAATATCGTATGACATCCCTTATATGTGAAATCTAAAAAGAAATTGTAAAAATGAACTTACTTACCCAACAGAAACACACTCACAGACTGAGAGAATGACCTTATGGTTGCCGGGGGTAAGGAGGTGAGGAAGGGATAGAGAGTTTGGGATGGACATGTTCACACTGCTATATTTAAAACAGATAGCCAACAAGGACCTACTGGAACAGGGAACACAGGAGCACAGGGAACACTGCTCAATGTTATGTGACAACCTGGATGGGAGGGGAGTTTGGGGGAGAATGGATACGTGTATATGTATGGCTGAGTTCCTTTGCTCTTCACCTGAAACTATCACAACATTGTTATTTAGCTATATCCCAATACAAAATAAAACTTCTTTTTTAAAAAGTGAAAGAGGGGAGTTTTTGTTCCACTGTGGTCTACAATAGAAACTCAATCATGAAAAAAAGAGCAGCAACAAAAACATGTGTGTATAATCCTGAGAGATGAGCCAAGAATCCTGTGCTTAATGTATTGGAGAAATTGTTCAAGGACAAGCCACCTTCATGTGAAGATTACATCTGCCATTATGCCAAGGTCAGCAAGATCTTGCCTTTCCTACAGATGTGGGAAGAGATGGACCCCTGGGAATGGCTAGTTCCAAGTCTTCAGGAGCCTGAATCAGAGTAAGGCCCTCCTCTCCACACTGGAATTCTCCAGTCTTTGGGGATGGAGGCTCCTTGAAGGTCAGGAGTGGACTCTTTCCTCTCAGAGGTGTTTGAAGCCCTCAGTTGTGCTGGATCATCATACATATTTGTGAAGCCAGAACTGAGCCTTCCTGCCCCTTCTGACCTCTCAATGCAGTCTTCCTTCTCCTTTTCTTGCTAAGGATGTCACTTCTCAAGATACATTGACACCCTCTTTCCCTCTCTCTGTGTCTACCTATTCATTGATATAGTCATACTTTTCCCCCACTTTTTTCCTTTTAATTAAAGTGTACCTACATATAGTGAAATGTATATCTTTTAATTGCACAGTTGGTCAGTTTTGACAACAGCATATATTTACATAAGAAGTAAGAAATGGCAACCTCTTCCAGTATTCTTACCTGGAAAATTCCACGGACAGAGAAGCCTGGCAGGCTACAGTCCATGAGATCACAAGAGTTGGACATGACTAAGCGACTAAACTACCACAGACTACCACCTATGAAGACACAGAACCTTTCTGTCACCTTAGAAAATCCCCTGTGTCCCTGTCACAATCAAATCCCTTCTATTTCAGAAATGACCATGATTCTGATTTTTCTCAACATATGTTAATATCTCCTTCTCAACTTTGTACACTCACCTGGAAAACTCTTTATTCCTCCCTCAAAGCTCAGCCAGATATTACCGTGTTACTTCCCTCTCTGGATTCTCTCAGCAACTTGAATATTTTATTCATGTGTCTCGCTCTCCCATGAGACAACACACTTGTGAAGAATCATATCATTATATTTATTCATTTTTGTAATCTGTGGCTATAATATAGTAGATAGTCAATAAATGTTCTGTGAATGAATGAATGAATGAATGATGAATACCAGAAAAACATCTTCCTTTGTCTTCTTCTTAATAAAATCCCTACTTTCCACGCTATTTGTTTTTTGTTGTGTTTTTGCCTTTTTTAAAATTATTATAAAACCAATAAAAGCTCACACAGAAGGGTGTAAAGTGCCTAGTGGAAGTATTACTCCCTAGATTAATCACTATTAGCAGTTCCTTGTGTATTCTTCTAGAGATGTCTGTACATTTCTGTTTTTATACAAGTGCTTTTAGACTCTACATACCTTCTTAAAACTTAACTTTTTCACATAAAATATGTAGCAACAATAATAATATTTAGAATTAAAATATAGTATCTTCTATGTGCCAGTTAGTTGGCCTAAGCATTTTATATATATTAACTTATTTATTTTTCATAATAGTCCCTTGAGATAGGTATAGTTATTATAGTTTTTGGTGTTTAATTCTAAATTTTCATATTTTATTATTATTTACTATTGAAGTTTATTATTTTACATATGGGAAATGGAGATGCAGATTAAATAACTTGCTAAAGGTCATACATCCTGGAAGTTATTTCATATTTTTACATATATACCTAGTTTTGTGGGCTTTTTGATAGCTACAAAGTATTCCATTGTATGGCTGTACCATGACATTTAACCACTTCTTCTTATAGTCATTTAAGTATTTCACTTTTAGCAATTACAGAAGAGGTTGCAATGAATTCCTTTATACATATGTTGTTGCTTTCTTGTGAGAATATATTCATCCTGGCATCCAGTTAGGTCAAGTGTGTATATTTCACATCTTGACATGTGTGTTCAGTCACTCAGTCATATCCGACTCTTTGCAACCCCGTGGACTGTAGCCTGCCAGGCTCCTCTGTCCATGGAATTTTCCAGGAAAGAATACTGGAATGGATTACCATTTCCTACTCAGGTTATCTTCCTGAACCAGGGATCAAATCACATTTCTTGCATCTCCAGCATTGGCAGACAGGTTCTTTAACCACTGCGTCATTTGGGAAGCCCCACATCTTGATAGCTATTTCTATAGTCCCGTCTAATTTAACACTGATTCTCCATCCACACATTGCTAGGGAATGCCTGTTTTCCCATACTTTCTCTAATTCCAATACCATTAAAATGAAGTTTTGTCTCTCTGATAATTATGCTATATCTTTATTGTTTTTATCTGCAAAACAGAGATTGACTGTCTTTTCCATGTTTGTGACTGTTTAGGCTTTTTCTGTTGCTTATGTTTTTTCCCCCTTTTTTTCTATTGAGTTCTTAACTTCACTGTTTTGTAAATGTGTTTGTATATTAACCCATTAACCCTGTGTCTGTGACATATGAAGCAAATATTTTCCCCCAGGATATCATTGTTCATGGTCTTTTTTTATGATAGAAAGTTCTTAATCAGTTTATATTTTAACTTAGTTCCAGCTGGAAATTCCATTGTAAAATTCCAGCCCCCTTTTACTGTCCTTTCCTCTTAAGCTAGAGAGCTTCTGACATTGACACTACAAAGCTTTTCAAAAGGAGTCTAAGTCATAACTAAAACTAGCCACCAAGGAAAATTAATCATTGGGAAAAAAGGCCATGGGGCTTCATTGGATGCTTCATAAAATGATAACCATTGGCTGGATTTGATACTGATTCAGGAGTGTCTCATTTTCATAGATAAATCCCTTCTAGCAGGTGGTGTGTCAGAGTGAAAATTTTTGTATCATTGGAAAGTTAAGGAACTACATAAATAATACTGCTTTGATTCCCAACTTCTGAGTTACAACACATGGATGGTTTAAGCAGTGTTAATACACTGGCAAGGAGTGATTGATTTTGCCAATGTCAACTTCAGGCAGCAAACAAGATGAATAAAAATATTTCACCAGGGCAATATTCAGGGCAAGGCGGGATGATCAGGACCCTCAGGCCCTCAGAAAGGTGTTCACAGATCCAAACTCTAGAAATTTTGATGTAGAACACCCAATCTCTTGCTTTGCAAGGAGGGGGCAGGATGCAGGCAGGAATTTAATGATTGATAAGAGCTTCTGTTTTTCAACTCCCATCACAGGTTTAGTAATAATCCCTGCACAGGTTTACAAAGCTTTTTGCTCCACCTAAAGGACAAAGGTGAAGGTCATAGAAAACTTCTTATGGGGACTCTTACCTGTGATTTGGAAGTGTCTCCTCTGAGACTGATTTTCTTATCCATTCAGGGTTGGCTCTTATTTCTAGTCAACTGTTTAGGATTTTTAAACTCTTCTCTCCCCCTCTCAGGAGATGAGTGGTGTACAAAGTGAGAAGATGATAAAATAACATCTGTTTCCCACTTGTCAGGCCTCTCTATGGTAAGCCTGTTCCCTTCCTCTTTTTCTTACTTTCCTTTCAAAAGGGATCATTCAAGAGAGAGAGAGAGAGAAGGATGATAATTTTATTATTTTATTTTTAGGAATGCTGTTATAAACTTCATCAGCAAGAATCGTTAGAAAGTATTAGAAGGCAGGTTTCCCATCCCTGTTACTGAAAACAACAATAAAAGTAAAACAAGGCTTTTGGAAGACAGGTAGTGGGAAAGCCTGGAAAGAAGCTATTTACCATCTGCACCCCCAGAAACATCAGCTATGTCACCTACTTTGAGATTCGTTAACAAAAGACTAATATAAAATAGAAACACCATTATCTTACCGCCTTCCAAGAAGAAAGGTATATTTTATGTATTTTAAAGTATAGTACATAAACTCTACATTGAAATGACTCAAGCAAAATAGCACTGGGTATTTTTGTAAGTCATGAAACTGAGAATTTTTATAAATAATGCTGCTTATACACAAAAGAGGACACATAAGAGTTTGATTTATAAAAAATCCAGTCTCACAAAAATCACCTATTAAACTTTTTAAACCTTTTAAATCAGTTCAAGAAAAATAAACCTTTGACCCATAAACCCCAGACCCAATTTAACAGATATTCTTAATCGACAATATTAAGCTCAAAAATAAAAACATATTCTATCATATTAACTAAAAAAGTAATCACATAATTAATAGGTGAAAAACAGAGAGAAAGATTGCCGAAGATTAAGATTAAGCCCTGCAGAAGCGAATGTTCTAACTAGAAATTGGTTTAATTAATAGCACATTTTACATAATGATTACAGTGTAATTGCGCTGACTAGCAGAGTGTCATTAAATATATCCATGCTCCTTTACAATACCCTAAGGCTAAAAATAATGAGTTACATTGAAAATCACTGTGCAACAGGTTCATAAATAACATTTAAGCCTATACAAGGCGAATACTTATAAATAATAAATATTTGCCTTTTGTAATTGAAGAAAAAATGACAGCCTTCTTTTTCTACTACCTTGTAGATTGCCATGTTATAATGCTGAAAAGATTTTTCCCCTTGCTTTCTCTAGAAGGTGTTGAATAATTTATTCAAATGCTAATATTCCACGTAGCCCGACTTTGAGGAACAAATATTCCTACATAAAGAATAAATGCCAGGATGCTTATTACCTCTCTTGCTTTACTTTACACCATGATTCCCCCCCAAACTACCACAGTCTATTACATCTGTCAGAGGAAGTCAGTGGTCAAATTTTCTGGCAGGGAAGAGCATTATTCTTTCTTTAAAAATTACCCCATCTCCCCAAATGTTCAACATGCTCAGGGTTGTTATGAAGCAGCAGCTACTCTTCAAGAAAGTGAGTTCAAGAAAGAAGGCAAAGATGTATGCTAACTTCTTACCTTCTCACTCTTCTGCTGACAGTCAGTAACATCTGATCACAAGGGCTACAGTTCCTTATCCATACACTTGATTCTGGCCTGGACTCAGGTCTACAAAAGGTCCATGTCCAGGAGCTTCATCTTCTTCATCTTCTCAGTTCCAAGAGGAAGTCGAGTTCCTCTGGTGCCCAGGAGAAAGCAGAGAGCAAGGCAGCCTCTGGGAGTGTCTGAAAGTGTCCCAGAGCTGGAGTTTGGCCAGCGGCGCCTCTCCAAAGATGGCAGGAAAGACGGTGTCTCTAGGCTGTAAGGCGAATATGATTTGGTGGGGGAATGATCCTACCATAATGTGTTCAGAAGCTCTCAGCTCTGTAAAAAAGGACACAGAAAGAAAATGCCTCCTCCCCATGAATTTCAGTTTCCCCGTGAGTGTGAAGCAGGTCAGGCATCACATCTCCAGAGAACTCTAGAATCCTTTCATGTGGGGAGTCCTTCAAGGAGGTCGCCATCCAACTATTGCTTTCAGCTTAGCATGGCAGCTCCATCTTTCGTGAGGTGAGGCAGTGTTGCTTAGTGATGAAGAAAGGGTTTTGACATTGACCAGAACTCCGTTCAAGTACTGGATTTACTATTTATTACTACTGTTTATTTACTAGGGACTTCCCTAATAGCTTAGATGGTAAAGAATCTGCCTGCAGCGAAGGAGACCTGAGTTCAATTCCTGGGTCGGGAAGATCCCCTGTAGAAGGAAATGGCAACCCATTCCAGTATTCTTGCCTGGAGAAATCCATGGACAGACCGTGGTGTCACAAAGAGTCGGACATAGCTGAGTGACAAACACTCACTATTTATTAGCTGTGTGACATTGGGTAAGTAAGTTAACCTCTCTGAGTCTCAACTCCCTAATTTGTAAACTGAGATGATGATAGTCTCTGCCTCTTAAAATGGTTGTGAGGAGTAAATGAAAAAAATTCTAAGGTCTGTAAACACTTAGTACACTGCCTCCCAGTTGGTAAAGCTGAATATATGGTAGTTATTTTATTACTAGAAAGCTCCTTTCTCATACTTATCCAAAATCCATCTCCTGACCACTTTCATCCATGGATCTAATTCCTTGGGAGGGATGAAGGATTGCCGACGCAGAGAAGTCAGAGGAACCCGTTCACATAATAAATCATCTCTCTCCCCTGACTGAAGCTCATCACGAAGTCTCATGGGCATTAGGAAGCCAAAGGGCCAGAATCCTTATCCTGCATGATCTGGCCCCTGCTTCTCCAGCCTCATTTCATGCCGCCACTTAAGCGCTCATGCTCTGTGCTCCAGGGATCTTCTTTCTGTTCCCGCTGGACTCAGGGCCCCTGCAGACGCCTTTGCCTGGAACTATGTTCTTACCCACTTTTTCTAGTTAGCTTTTTAGACCTCAGCTTAAACGAGGTTTCTGCAGGGAAATCCCCAAACTAGAGCAGATTTCTACCTCACCCAGCTCCCTCCACTCTCTTCATGGGTTTTTATCATCACTTGAAGCAGTATATGTGGGTGATTATTTGATAAATGACTATTTCCATTAGTAAACTACACATTCTAGGAAGGCAGGGACCATGGGTGTTTGAGGTTCATGATGGGCTTTGCTGGTACCCAGCATACGGCCCTTAGCAAATTCTTGCAGTGAAGGAAGGAAGGACGGAATGAACTAATGCTTATTTCCACAGGAGAGTCCTTCACATATTTGAAAATAGTACTTACGCTTCTCTTCTTCATGATCTAATTGTTACAAAATTAATGATCTCAGTGCCTCAACTACTCTTCATCTTGTTGAATTTAAGATGCTCCCACTCCCCGCATAGCTGTGTGCTCACACACGAGGGAGCTGAGTGCAGTCAGGGGATTGCTTCCTGTGATCTGAGACACCATCCTCCCAGCACACCCAGAAGCCATATTAGCCTCAAATATGTGTAAAACACACACACACACACACACACACACACACACACACTGTTCATTTGCTTAAAAATAATGTAGATTTACTGACAAAAATTTGGAAAATACAGAATAGAAAGTATAAAGAAAACAATTCTTACACCTTGCAAAGTAAAACATAACAGTTTATAATAATTTCTGTGTTTTTTTTCAGTGAATGAGTTTTTGTACAGTTTGAGGAAGGATTATGTTGTGGAATTCTAACTACACACACACACACCTTGCTTTTTGGCCAATATTAAATCATTAAAATATTTCTCTGTTATATTACAAATATGATTTTAATTAGTGCTTTATCAGTTGGAAATGCTCTCTGCTGCTATTGAGGCTTAAACAAATGGGAGGTTATTTTTCTCGTACAACAAGAAGTCTGAAGATGGACAGTAACTGAGGTGCTTTCAATGGCTTCTTCCTCATGTTGTGTTATAATTGTTGTAGTTCCTACCATCACATTTATGTGCAAGGCAGGAATACAAGGGAAAAGATGTGCCACTTCCATCCTTCCCTTTTATCAGGAAAAGCCTAAGCCTTCCCACTATCCTCAGCACACTTCCAATGATGAAGCCTTGACCAGACTCTGTCTTTGACCAATGCTAGGTCCAAAACCTGCTGAAAAAGTGACAATTCCATTTTTCCAACTGCTAAGGTAGAGGCAGGCAAGGAAACTGGGTACATTTCCCACATCCTATTGGGTTAATTCCATTCTATTTGATTCACAGCTCTTTAAAAAAAAAGTCATGGGAACTTTCATAAGGTCTCTTTCCTCCTTTTGCTCCCTAAAACGGTTGAAGATCAACCTAATAAACAAGTTATATTTCAAATTAGGAAACTAACAGAGATGTTTTCAGTTGTCACAATGTTTATAAGGGTGCTGCTGTCTTTGTGGACAAGAGTCAAGGCTGATGAAAGTCCTCCAATGCATAGGAAAGCTGCTCCATGAAGACCTGCCCAAATGCCTCTAGTGTCCTTATTAACTTCCATTCACAGGCAATCATGGAAATTACTTCATCAGAAACAGGGAAGAAAGGAAAGAAGGAAGGAACAGAGTTGGGAGGGAGGAGGAGAAGGGAGGGAAGGAGGGAGGGAATGGGAGAAGGAGGGACGAAAAGGATCACTGTGTCATTAAACACTACAAAGGACAGAAGACAGATAATACTTCTCAGTGACGGGGTACAGCCCTACACACACTACTTTCTTCTTCCTAAGCGACAATTTATATCGTGTCAGTATATACAGATAAGATTATTTCAACTGCCCTTCTGGAGAAGTACTTAAGAGAAAGAATGGCCATAGATCTTTACTCTTTCTGGCTTTCAAAGGGCTCCTCCTGGGGCTTTGGGACCCAATATTGTCTGCAATCTGTTCTTCCCTGGAGGATGTTAGGGAAAATAGAAAGGCCCAAGACAGGTAATGCTTGGTGTTTAATGATGATAGGCAGAGGTGGGAAAGCAGAGATCAGCTTTTTCCTCTCGGCAGAGCCTGGGCTATTAGGAAGAGGGAATTTAGTGTTTGATTTGCTCATTCTCCATTCCTCATCGAGGCTTTGGTCCCAAATTGCTAAACCTCCATTCAACAGTTAAATTAAACATAACTAACTTTGTTGATATTATTTCACAGCCGAATAACTTGATATTCATACTCTTCGTGTGTTCAATAAGAACAGAGCTCAGACACATTTTTAAGTCTCAGCTGGTGATGAATTCTGCTGAGCTAAACTTGTGTTTCACAGGATTGTGCTCAGCTGAGACGGGGCACGCTACTGCACTGTAAAAATAAGCTTCGAGCCATAATTTTGATGGGCCCCTCACAGCAAGAAAGCATCTCTCTTCTCCTCCTCCCTCTTCTTAGTAGCAACTCCCAAGTGCCACTTGTACATCCTAAACTAAAGGAATGCTGGGCAGACAGCAGTCTTCATTGCAATGCCTCCAAGGTGCGAAGAGCACTAAACTTGGACTCCCAAGGCCTCCGTATTTGCCCCCTCTCTGCCTTTTCATGGACTGGTGACTGTAAGCAGGTCATTTAATCTCTGATACTCAGATTCTACATTTGGCAGATATGGAGATAAAAACCCTGCCTCTCTACCTCACATATTTGCTGTAAGCAACACACTTCAGCATTGAACACATGCTGCAAACTGTCGGGGGCTAGTCACTATTATTTACATTTTCACCTATCATTGGAGTCCAGTCTTCTGAACATGACGGTCACTGCCCAAGGAATATTTAAACTGAATAATACATTGGTGTGTTTTTTCATTCATCAAACAGGTAGTGGGCACCTTCTACCTCCCAAGCCCCTATGCAAGATTGTTGTTGCTGTTTAATCATTAAGTCATGTCCAACTCTTTTGCGACCCCATAGACTGTAGCCTGCCATGCTCCTCTGTCCACGGGATTTTCCAGGCAAGAATACTGGAGTGGGTTGCCATTTCCTTCTCCAGGGGACCCTCCCAACCCAGAGATCAAACCTGTGTCTCCGACTGGCAGGTGGATTCTTTACCATAGAGCCAGCTAGAAAGCTCCCCTGTGTTAAATACTATGGGTGTAAAGAATGAAATCATGCTCTAGTTTGAGAGATAAACAAATAAATACGATGTGGTGAGATCTGCACTGTATAACAGAGGCATACACAAGGTTTTTGAGCATCTAAGATTCTGCCTAGGTGAGCAAGGACCACTTCACAGAGGGGGCAATTGATGAGAAAAAGAGAGGGAACATCACAAATGCTGCTGAGAATCACATACCAATCACCCCGCCAAGAACATTCTTTCCTTTAATTGTCACAACGCCCTATGGAGTAGGTATTATCATACCTATTTTATAAGTGACAGTCAAGATCTAACTAATTCACATAAGGTCCCAAAGTTGGCGAGGGAGGAACCTGGATTCCCAAGTTCACCTCTCCTTCAGCAGGCTAGGCCCTCTGAATACCCATCTCACAGGTGGAGGGAAAGCATGTTGATCTTTCTGTACAACAAGAATTTAAAATTATCTGAACACGTCTTCTGTGACATTAACTATGAGTTACCCCAAACAATGCAAATTATCTCTTTAGAAAAATGAGATGTGGAGGTGTTCTTAGGCATACGTGGATATCTCACTGAACCCCAAAGCAGGAAAAGCAGCCGGGTCTCCCGAGGGACAGGACTAAGTCCTGGAAGCACCACAGACAAGGCCGATCCTCCCTCTCCTTCCCTCTCACAGGCTGCCTTCCGTTGTCTCTTCTCTGTTGTGTTTGTTATTCTCTCTCTCCAGACCATCCCTTGCCTCTCCATTAAAATGACAGGAGTGGCCACCCACTCCCCTGTTACATCCAGTTCAAGAAACCCCCGGAGACTGACTAGCAGTAGCAGTGTTAGTTGCTCAGTCGTGTCTGACTCTTTGCGACTCCGCAGACTGTGGCCCTCCAGGCTCCTCTGTCCATGGAATTCTCTAGGCAAGAATACTGCAGTGCATAGCTATTCCCTCCTCCAGGGAATTTTCCTGACCCAGGGATCAAACCCAGTGAATCCTGCGTTGCAGGCAGATTCCTTACCATCTGAATCACCAGGGAAGCCCAGGAGACTGACTAACACCTCTAAATCCCACTTCCATGTTCCCAGAAGAAGGACTCGAAGTGGCCTAGCTTGAGTTAACTGTGTCTAAAGTGTGACTGTAGGTAGTGACTTCCTCCCCATGAGAATAGCACAAATGGGGTGATGGGGGGGAGTAAAGAGATCTGACAAATGCTACCTCCACCAGGTGACGAAGGTCAATGTCAACAGTGATAAGTCATGTTGATAGTATGTATCCCTGATGTGATGTGAGGAAAATGGCACCTCACCTCCATGGGCAACTCCCCCAAAACTCGTAACCTCAGTCTAATCATCAGAAAAACATCAGAAAAATCTCAGTTACCTGACCAGTACTCTTCAAAAACTGTCAGGTTCATCCAAACCAGGAGAACCCAAGAAACTGTCATATCAGGAAAAAACTAAGGGAAGACGACCCCTGAATGTAATGTGGAATCCTGGGACAGAAAAAGTAAAGAAATGTGAATAAGGTATGGATTTTAGTCAATAATAATGTATCTCTGTTGGTTCATGAACTGTAACAAATATACTATCATGATGTAAGACGTTAATAGAGGAAGCTGGGGGCCAGGAACATAGGAACTCTGTGCTGCCTTTGCAATATTTCCCTAAGTCTAAAACTCTTCTAAAATAATAAAAAAAAATTATGAAAACACAGTACGTTTGTGTATGCTAAATTGCTTAGTCATGCCCTACTCTTTATAGCCCTATGGACTGTAGCCCACCAGGCTTCTCTGTCCATGGGATTTCCAGGCAAGAATACTGGAGTGGGTTGCCATGACCTTCTCTAGGCAATCTTTCCAACCCAGGGATCGACCTTGAGTGTCTCATGTCTCCTACATTGGTAGGCAGGCTCTTTACCACTAGCACCACCTGGGAAGCCCATGACATTATGGTATTGCATACTTTTTCAGTGCCAACCACCACAGTAAAACTAAAAAACCAAAAGCCCCCTTCAAATTATCCTGTCCCCTTGTTCACCTGCCATGATACATACTGCAAGCCCTTTGAGAGAAAGGGAACACCAAGACCCGGAGCAGGCCTGACACATAGTAGGCAATCAAGAAATATTAGCTGATGTGAACTAACACTTATCATTCACAAAAGAGGCCCCGGTATAACATACAGAAATGCTACCTTGCTTTGTCCCACTGTGGGCCAGTGGGAGCACTACCCTTGGCATGGATGGTTTTGGTGTGCTCACTCTCCTCTTCTTAGTAAGAAAGTTAGCTCCTTCCCAGGCTGCTACTGATCATAAGAGATCATCAAGGGGGCCTGGGACAGCCACCGGTGGATTTTCGTTCCAATAACCCTTTGGAATTAGAAGCTGGCCTGGAAGCTCTGAGTGGGACCCAGACCTCCCCAGTGTTTTGTGCCCTTTAAGTGACCTATCCTTGCTTCTCTCAGGACAGGTTTATAAAACCTTGCAAAGGACAAGCGCCTTTTGTCATGATTAACCTTTGGAATGGGCACTAAAAATAATTTTGCATTCACTTTAATGGTGCCTGTTTTAAGGGGAAAGACAAATGGGTGTGGCTTTTTAAAGCATTTGTTTTTTCCAAGAGGTGGAGAGGAACAGGACACCCAGAAGGGGTTTCTGGCCATGGAGCTGAGCTGTGGGTGTGTTAACCCTTTCACAGCCCCCCTTGATTCTTCCTTCTACTGTCTCCATTCAATGTCATTTTAATCTTATGAACTATTAGCTGATGAACTAATTCCTCCAGGGAAAATGCCATTAATTCATCAGGCTTCTTCATTCCATTTTTTAAAAACTGCCCTCAAACATCTTTTGTTGTAATAAATGAGTGAATTCTGTGCTGTGGTTTGCAGAGTCTTAATGAACTTGGGAATGTAAAATCTTCCCTGCAGTTTATTTTCAGCTGCATCACATAGGAAACCATACTGTACCTCATCGCCAGGTGAGAGTTTTCTCTTACAAAGAGACCAAGCTAACTGCTGTTGCCATTGGAGACTGACATCACCACTGCGTGAGCTTTGGTACCCTGAAACCTGAAGCAGCCTTCTCCACTATCTGCACTCCTTCAGGATAGCCTATTAAGCAGTCCCTCTTTGCCAACACCCCGGTTCTGCAATTTGGAACCTTGAGACTGAACAATTCCATGTTCAGTCCATGGCAGTATTTCTGGTACCCCATGCCCTGGTTTTCACTCTTGTATAAGCACATGCATCAGTGTCTCTGTAACTATGATCTTCTATGATGTTAATGATTTATTCCTCTCCACCTCATCCACGGTATGAGCACAAGCCCACAAAAAGAATACACAAGCACACTTATAAACAGAAGGACAAAGATACAGAGCCCATTCATATACCCTGTCTGAGACAAAGTCACTGCTATAGACATGGATGATGCTTGCTACGTAGTGAGGCAGAGATCGGGGATTAAAAAAGAATGTCTCCCCTGTACACTCACTCTGACTGGGCAATGATATAATCTCCAGTCTCACGTCTCTATTTCAGACCACATATGGCAGTAATATTGGCTCTTCCCCACCTCAGCCTAACCATGACTAAACAGGTTGATGAATGTCATGCATCTTATCATCATACATGCATATTTTTAAATATAATTCACTTTTGATCTGCACCCTTGTGCAGTGGTGAATGAAAACAGTTAAGATTTCTTCCACTGTCTGCCTTTAAATGTATTAAACAGCCCTGCTGTCAATAGATTATATTCTTGTACAATGATAATAGCCCCCAAAACTAAGAGGCCTTGTCAGGAATTGCAGTTGTCACAGTTTGATGGGAATGATTTTACTTGGGGTTCGTCTGCCGCACAATCATCTCATAATCTGGATATACATCACAGCATGACATGTAAATTTCCTGCTACTCTGCTTTCATTTCCAGAGGCAGCAATCAAATGAAAACCACTCAACCTCACCCAAATGTATAAATAATTTTCATTCAAACATATTAACAGTCAAAATATGAGAATTTATCACAGAGTGCTAGGCCTTTTAAGAAGCAATAAAGACTTTACTTTTTAAGCATATTTCTCCTTAGAAAAGTAATACGAATAGTGACTTGCAATTTAAAAATCACATTTGAAAGTCCACATAGAAACCACCTAATCTGCAAACTTAAAGGATGTAGGTGCTTCACCATAGATTTGACACTTAGAGGAAAAAGGATGAGGGAAATATTGTGTAATAGAATTGCATGTGGATTAAATAATTACCAACATGAAAATACCAAAGTCCCAAAATGCTGATTTATTTCATCTTTGCTAAACTATACCTTTTGCGCTGCACAATCAATACTAGATTACTTTCTGTAAAATATAAACACCTGATTCAGCAGCGATTTGGATAGCAATATAACAAATGACACTTTTTTTCTGATAAACATCAGATTTTAATTGAAAGCAATCTCCTTGGGAAAAAAAAGACCATCAAATTGTAGCAGTGGACGTGGCTGACTCTCCCCCATTGCAGGCTGGGTTCCAGCCACACTAACTGTCAGTTACCAAGAAAGGGAGGACATATTCACAATTGAACAGGAAAAAATACTTGTCTTTTGTGTTCAGTTATGAAGTCAAATGAGAGCAAGTGTTGGTTCACTTTGGCAAGGTTCAAGGTGAGTGTGCGAATGGCCGTAGGAGCCTCACTTGAATGAGAGGACAAGAACTGCAGTGTGCTCACCACCAGACCTGGGGACTCACCAGGCTTGCTTGCAAAGCTCCCTTAGGAGGGGAGGGTAAGCCTTCAGACACAGGCTTGTGCCCAGTCAGATGGAGGTGCTAAAAGACATCATTTGACCAATGAGGCTTCATGTTGACAAGAGTTCATTATATAGGAACAAAATCCCAAAAGGACTTTAATTCCCTGACACGTTTAAATCAATAATCAATCCACCCACATTTCCAAAAAAATACCTTCCACGGTTTGAAGAGGACACTTGGTCTATGGGTAAGAAGCTAAGTTAGAAGTTTCTATCACATCCTCAAGGGCAGTTGAGAAGTGAGGGTACTTGGAAAGGGTGGGCTGGGAAGGTAGCATTTGGGATGGGGAGGCAATCTATTCATATTGTTAGTGCTAGCACCTAAAAATTTTGCAGCCTCACTTTAAATTTTTATACCCTTTTCTTCTCCCCTCCCTTCCCCCCACCTTGTGCAAAAACTGCTAAGATGACAGTTTTTTCCATTTCCCCAGTAAGTGTGTCTGCAGAAGTAGAAGTACCATAACCTGGGGTACAGCAAGCTCAGCCATTTGAAATAAAACTTTGCAGTACTAATGTTTTTGTAACTGCTTTCATATTGTAATGATATTTTTCCAAGCACTGGTTTTATTTGATCTTAAATACCTTTTTGGGAAAGTCCAGTGAGCTGACTCTAATAAAATCATGCTATTGAAAAAAGGTTTAAGTAGAATGTTCAGAATAAATTACAAAACTGCATGCAAGAATACCAGCTAGTGCTGCAATAAAAAGCTGAAAATGAGTATTCTTGCAATATATTTTAAAGAAGTAGTATACTTTTTTGTCCATTTTTTTTCATTGAATGTTTCATAACAGAATGCCTCCATGTCATGAAAGGAGGGGAATGCATACCAAATGAACAAACTGCAGGAAAAATTGCATTAAGCGGGAAAAAAAAATCTTGACTTTTTGGGGGAGTATAGAATATATTTCATTTCATTTTCAATAACTGTTGGAAGATAATAGAAAATGTAATTTCTTTCCATTTGCTATGCCAAAATACTTAAATTACATCATACTTATCCTGTCATATTTTTTCCCCAACTTATTCAGGACCCGTTAATGGATTTCGTCTTCCTTATGTCTGCACTAAGGGATGGGTCTGCTTTAAAAGACAGAGATGTCCAGCTGTAGGGATCTCAGGGAAACTAGGATGGCTTGAGTGGAAGACACAGGCAATTGTATACCTGACTTTCTTCTAGTGAAGCAGAAGGAAAGAGCTCTTGAAGGATGGGGGTGAGTGTATCTTCCTAATTACTCTTGAAACCCTATGTCCAAAATAATCACCAACTCCTTCCTCAGCCCTTCCACCCCACAAGACAGTCTTGCAAAACTGGGACACTAACAGAGCAACGGATGGTAAATTTCCCCTATGGCACCACCCTACCCGCCATTTGAGATCTACTGTGTTCTTGGCATTGAGTCAAGTGCTGTGCTTCAGGTTCTATGAGGGACAATATTTACATAAATCAAACCAGCTTATAAATCTAAGTTCAGTTCTCTCACCTCCAAGTAAAACAAAAACAACCATTCCCATCCTATGAAGAGAAACTGGGACCAAAAAAAAAGGTGGCATGGCGTGATGGACAACATCTAGAATACCGTGGACACTGTTGGTGGCCCACCCAGCATTCCTCCTCCCCATCTGTCTTCCTTTCCAGCAGAACCTGATTTTTTTTTCAGGAATCCATCTCTCTATGCACTCCCAAGCACCTTAGGAGAATCTGGCCCATCTGTTTCTGGGCAGAATTGACTGGCCATGGCCAATGTGTTCCCTTGGCATTGCTGAGTTTGAGGAAGGGTGTGAGACTCTGATCAGTGATGTGGGAGAGGAAGTCAACTGAGGCCCTTTCAGAGAAGAGTTTTCTTGCCAACCAAAGAAGTGGGCTCTTTTTTTCCCCCTGGAGATTCTTTTGTCTAGATGTGACTCCAAAAAAGTAGCAACCACCTGCTAAGATAACTTGTTGCTCGTTGTTCAGTCACTAAGTCATATCCGACTCTTTGCAACCCCATGGACTGCAGCATGCCAGGCTTCCCTGGCCTTCATTATCTTCTCCTGTAGTGTGCTCAGACTCATGTACATTGAGTCGGTGATGCCATCCAACCATCTCATCCTCTGTTGCCCCCTTCTCCTCCTGCCCTCAATCTTTCCCAGCATCAGGGTCTTTTCCAATGAGTTAGCTCTTCACCTCAGGTGGCCAAAGTAGGAGCTTTAGCTTTAGCATCAGTTCTTCCAATGAATATTCAGGGTTGATTTCCTTTAGGACTGACTGGTTTGATCTCCTTGCTGTCCAAGGGACTCTGAAAAATCTTCCCCAGCACCACAATTCTCATACCAGTGATGACAAAAATAATTCTGTATCAGTGTCTTAGGACTACTGTAACAAAGTACCATTAACTCGGGGTCTTAAAACAATGGCAATTTGTTGTCTCATAGTTCTGGAGGCTAGAAATCTAAAATCAAGGTGTCAACAGGGTCATGTTTCCTCTGATGGCTCTAAGGGAGAATACTTCCTTGTCTCCTCCAGCATCTTCCAGCAATCCTTGGTGTTCCTTGGCTTGTAGACAAATCCAGTCCAGTCGCATGGCCATCTTCTCCTTGCATTTCTTCACATTGACCTCCCTCCATGCCTGTCCACCTCTGTGTCGAAGTCTCTTTTTATAAGAATAGTCACATTGGATGAGAGTCCAACCTCATTTTAATTTGATTACATCTGTAATTACCTTATATACAAATAAGGTCACATTCTGGTACTCGGGGTAAAGACTTCAACATATCTTTTTTTGGAGGAGAGGGGACACAATACAACCCATACTTGCCTAACTGTGAGCAGATGCTGAGGTTGAAATAGACTTTGATGACATCAGTGAGCCTCTGAATTAGCCTCCCTGGAACCTGTCCTGCCTGGGGACTTGCTGGTAAGTGAGTTACACATGAGACCACTTTCTGCATTGCTCAAGTCATTTTGTATTGAGGTTTTTACCTGTAGCTGAGGGCTTGCCCCGTAGCTCAATGGTCAAGAATCCACCTGCAATGCAGGAAGTGCATATTCAATCATTCAATCCCTGAGACAGGAAGATCCCCTGGAGGAGGACATGACAGCCCACTCCACTATTCTTGCCTGGAGAATACCATGGACTGAGGAGCCTGGCAGGCTACAGCCCATAGGGTCGCAAAGAATTGGACATGACTGAAGCGACTAAGCACACACACATACACTTGTAGCTGAACCCATCTTTGTTGATGTCACAGACAGTGGATAAAAGCAGACCTGCTTCCACCATTTAATAACTGTGTGTCCTTGGGAAAAATCACTTATGTTTTTTGAGAATACTTTATCTCTAAATTGAGTCAAATATTACCCAGAGTTGCCATGAAGATTGATGAGACAGATATAAATGGCATTATCCTGAAAAGGTGCTCAGTAGATAAGACCATATAGTCTAGTCTTAGAGGGAGTAATTGAGAACTACTAGTTCTTGATGGTTGTTAGAGTTTCAGAAACTAACACAACATTGTAAATCAACTATACTCCAATAAAAGTTAAAATCAAATCATTTGCCTGCATTCTTCACTTAGTATTGTGCACCTGTCTAGCTTCTTTAAGGCTTTCATGATAGCCTCCATTTATGAGAGGCTTAAAGGTTAAAAGCATGGGCTCTTGGGACTTCCCTGGTGATCCAGTGGTTCAGAATCCTCCTTCCCATGCAGGGGATGCAGGTTTGATCCCTGCTCGAGGAACTAAGATCCCACATGCCTCAGGACAACTAAGCCCACGGGCCACAACCACTGAGCCCTCACACCGTAAAGCCTGCGCTCAGCGACATGCTGCCAAGACCCAGCACAGCCGAAAGAAGAAAAAGCATGGGCTGTTGAGTCAGAACACATAGTTTCAAATCTCAGTTCCACCACTTTCTGTGTGTGACTTGGGCAAATTATTTAACCTCTCTGAACCAGCATCGTCGAAAGGGGAATGACGATGATGATAGTTTCTCACAGTGTTCTTAAGAGGAATGAGGTTACAAGGCATAGGTGATTAGTATAGGGTCTGGTGAATGGTAGGCAAGTTACACATACGCTCTTTCCTCCATTCAATGTCCATTATCATCTGCAGTCATCTTGGTATGCTACATCAGTGGTCTTCACACTTTGGTGCTGGTATAAGAAACATCTGTGATGCTTATTATAAATATAAACTCCCACCCCAATCCAGAGATTCAGATCCAGTAGCGCTGAGATGTACTTTTAACAAACATTGCAGGTGAAATTGATGCAGATGCTGCCTTATCACACATTGAGAAACTATCTACTTTTTCTGATTAGAAGTCAGGAGACTTAGAAGGAGCTACTCATCTTGGAGACAGGTACTTCTCGTATCCTTCCTAGTAGTCTGAAAGTTTCTGGAAAGTACAGCCATCCTTATCTCTCTGTTCCTTTCCAACCAAGACATTCAAAGCAGAGTACTTTGCCCACCGGAACTCAAAAGTGTTCACTAAATCAGTTTACAGGAATTTCTGATGCTAGAGGAAAAGAAGTGGTAAGAGATAGACGGGAGGATGGAGATCTAGGCAGAAGGGAAACGTCTCTGGTAACTATTTAGTGATGCCAAGAGATTCTGTTGGTACAGGTGTCCTGAGCAAGCCTCAGAAGCAGTTCTGGTTTCTGTGAGCCCCATGAACAGTGTGACTCTGGACAGCAGGGTCACTAGGGAGCTCTGGGATTCCAGGCAGGCTTCACTTCTCAGATTTCTACCAGCCTGGGATATAGCCCTCCGAGCCCAAAGCAAAACTTTAGGCCATGTGCAGGAGGACAAAGGAGAAAAACTGCACAATGAGAAGAGGAGTTGGACGGCTTATTACTGGGTCACTCAACCAATTAAGCTTAGATCTCTTAGGAGCAACTTCAACAAAGAACATTTACAGGGTTGTATTGTAAACTAATTAATGTTAATACATATAACATTATGTAGCTACTATAAATTGAATGACTGTATTAGTCAGGTGATTTTCATGAATTATATCATTAAATTCTCAATAATTCATTCAACTAATAGTTAAACACCTACCATGTGTCAAGTTATCAAATAAAAATGAATATGATGTACTTGTCAATATATGTATAACTATGACTATATAGAGAGAAATTTCCTAGAGAGACTGGGAGGTTGCTAAGTATAAAGCATTGACATAGTGCTTGACATCTAGCAAGCACTTAATGTAATCCATTATAGAGAATACTTACTAGCAGTAGTTCTTCCTGGATGATTTCTTTCTGGAAATGTTCTGGGTGAACATTTCTTCCTTTTACTTATTTGCATTTACTAAAATTTGACACTAAGTATGCAATGCTAATGTAATAAAAAACAAAAATCATTACTTTAAAAGTTATTAACAATATTTCCTCTCTGAATCTACAAATGAAGACTACCCTGTCTTCAACAGCATCACCTAGTGGCTCCAATAGAGTGTGACTGAAGATCTTTTACCCCACACTCTTCCTCTGGATACCTTCTCAGCTGCTACTGCTAAGTCGCTTCAGTCGTGTCCCTCCCTGTGTGACCCCATAGATGGCAGCCCACTAGGCTCTGCCGTCCCTGGGATTCTCCAGGCAAGAATACTGGAGTGGGTTGCCATTTCCTTCTCCAGTTCATGAAAGTGAAAAGTGAAAGTGACCGACTCTTCGCGACCCCATGGACTGCAGCCTACCAGGCTCCTCCATCCATGCGATTTTGCAGGCAAGAGCACTGGAGTGGGGTGCCACTGCCTCCTCTGAAGTTGTGTCTAACTCTGTTGCAATACCATGGACTGTAGCCGGCCAAGCTCCTGTGTCCATAGAACTTCCCAGGCAAGAATACTGGAGTGATTTCTCAGAGATATTACGTTATATCAGGATCCTTAGGAGGTGTGGTATGTTCGAACTCTCACGCAGTATCCTATATAATATTTGACCAAGGACTGGCATGCTTCTTTTCTGTGCCCTTACTGGTCTTTAGAACACACTCTATTTTTTCATAATGGGAAGATTTATTTCTTATGGGGCTTTGGTTTTGATACTGTACTTTTTCTCACAAAAATACAGCTTAGGAATCCAATGAGACCCCTAACACATACACACACACACACACACACACAAAATGTAAATCTTCTATTTCTGAAATGTTCTTATAGCTAGAGGTAAAAGAATTACTAGGCAAAGATACATTTGATACTAGAAAAAGCATTTCCTGGGGACCTACTAAGTGCCAGTCTTCATGCAAGATGCTGCAATAAAACACTGAATAAAACCTGCTCCTTGTCTTCAATGAGTTGCTAGGGAAGACTGCTGTTTAACGCAACACACTGCGACACAGCAAGTCCTCCATGCTCTCATTCATTCATTCAATAAGTATTTATCGAGCATACACTATCTAACAGGCACTGTTTCAGGCACTGGGGATACAGAAGTGAAGGAAATAGATAAAATCCCTGCCTCTAGAGCTTACAATCTAATGGGGAGAGATAATAAACAAATGAATATAAGTTATAATTGTGATAGTAGTTGCTATAAAAATAATACATTGGGTTAAAGAGATAGAGAGTACAAGGGTTGCTATTGATATAAGATGCTTGACTGGTCAGATTATATTTGAGAGGAGATGGGAGGTGGTAAGGAAGTAAGTCATGAAGATGTTGGGAGAAAGTGTTCTATGCAAAGGTCCTAAGATGGTGTGTGCTCCATGCATTGACAGAATAGCAAGATGGTCCAGGTGGATGAGCAGAGTTTGCTAGGGAGGGAGCAATAGGTGATGAATTTGAAATAGATTCTGTAGGACCTTGTTGGCCATAACAAAACCCTTTGATTTGATTCAAAGATTAATGGTAAGCCATTGGCACATTTTCAATAGAAGAGGGACATGCTTTCCTTACATTTTAAAATATCATTTAGCTGCCAAGTAGATATTAGGTTGCAGGAGGACAAGAGTAGAAACAAGGAAACTATGCAATAGTCAAGTTAATCAATGTCTATGGAACAACTGAATGTATGGCTAAGATGTCACAGTAGAACAGAGGAAGTAGTGTTCAGTTGCATCCAGAAGTGACAAATAAAGTCTCCTCATTGAAGATGAGATCTCAACAGGATCTGCTTTTTATTTTCAGGTTTGAATTTTTTGGCAAGGAGTGTTCTTTCACTAGGAGACCCACCATATCAATGTCTCTCTTTTGTGAAGTTAGCAGCTTAACAAACACCCAAGTCCATTCATTCATTGCATGCTGTGCTCAGTGGTGTCTGACTCTTTGTGACCATATGGACTGGAGCCCTCCAGGCTCCTCTGTCCATGGGATTCTCCAGACAAGAATACTGGAGTGGGTTGCCATTTCCTCCTCTAGACTACATTTCTGACCCAGGGATTGAAACTGCATCTCCCATGTCTCCTGCATTGTCAAGTGGATTCTTTATCATTGCGTCCATTCATTCATTAGTGGTTGCAAAATGGTGATATTCTCATTTTTTTAGCTGGATTATATTTATACAAAGAACTTTTTCTTCATCTTCTACTTGATTACCCATTAGTGTAATTCACACAGAAAAGGCAGGATGAATGCTTGATTTTCCCCCCTTTATTTTCAGTTTTCAGAATAACAAGTTGGGTGACTAGCATCTTTCCATGGTGATCAGTTGCTAGCTTGCTTTCTCTCTTTTTTTCTTTCTTTCTCCCCTGCCTCCCTCTTGTCTTTCTTAACTCACTCTTTCTCTTCCCTTTCCTTCTCTTACTTTCTCTCTCTCACCTCCCTCTCTTTCTTTCTAATATTCTTTTCTCTTATTCTTTCTTTCTTATTATCACTATAAACTTAATGATTATTAAATATATCTGAAGAGTTCCAATCAATTGCAGATATTACCCACATGGATGCTTAAATTGTCTCATCTTTATCCAGGAGCCTCTTCAGGTTGGTTCCTGAGCCCTTTTGATGGAACTGTGGTAGTTTTTTTTATCTCCTCCTTGCTGCTTGATACAAGTTGTGACAAGCTCAGCATGTACCTTCCCTCTGCCTAACCTGGAGTCAGCTGTTTCTCTAAGGAGCTCTGGTTCCTTTTAGCAGGAGATGGTATTTCAGCACCACCATCTGAGCACGAGGGGTGAGTCACTGTGTGTTTTTCACTGTTTCTAGGCCTTTTCAGTGGACAGAGTTGGAATTTTTTAATAAAATTAATTATGATTTCATATTGATAATTTCAGTGTAAACTGTGATTTTTCCCTCCTTTTTCCTACACTGATAGTCTCAATTTTTAACAATTCCAAAAATGACAGAATTATAGTTGATCCTTAATTTCTAATTTGCTTTGTTCCCACAAAATACCCAGAGCAATCTCATAACTAGTCATACCAACAGTACCAATAGCAATGTGATCACTGTAAATAGCTTAAGATTCTTTTGTAGCCCTTTTTGTCCTAAGAGTATCTCACCTTAAAGATGTACAGACAAGCTACTGACATTTAAAGTCATTTGGAATTGTTCATGTCATGGGGCTTTACAGTTTGGGGTGGAAGAAGACATTTAAGAAACAATTTTAAGACATCAGTGTAAAGAAACAGTACAGCAAGCAAAGTGAGGTTCACCTGTCTGGAGGCTCAGGGCCAATCATCCCTGGAAACTGATGATTAAACAGAGTTTTTAGGCCGTGTTGGAAAAACGGCCTAAAGTACTTAGCCTGAGTACTTAGCTCAGCAGAGTACTGGAACAAGGTATATGTGGAGGGGGTTGGAGCGGGGGGGGGCGGGGGGCAGGCAGTTTCCAACAAAGAGCTGTAACTTGTAAAGCACTCTAATAAACTGCCAAAACAACAGTGGCTGTTTAGAATTTCCTTTTTAAGTTATATTCTCCAGGAATCAAAAGATAACCAACCGTATCAGATCTGGTCTCTTCTTTGGTAGTTTTCAAGCCAAAAGTCACATGGAAAGTAAATATTGCAAAAGCCATAGACTTGCTTTCTTTGTAACTCCCGAACATGTTGCTCAGCTTAATCATTCCTTCTATTTGTCATACTTAGCTTCCATTTCTAAAAGCAAACACTTCAGAGCATAAGAACTATAGGCAAGTCCATCAACAGATGATTAGATAAAGAAGATGTGATACACATATACAATGGAATATTACTCAGTCACAAAGAAGAACAAAATAATGCCACCTGCAATGACAGGAATGGACCTAGAAATTATTATACAGAGTGAAGTAAGTCAGACAGAGAAAGACAAATATATGTTACTGCCTATATGTGCAATCTAAAAAAATTATACAAATGAACTTATGTACAAAACAGAAATAGAGGCACAATTTTAGAAAACAAACTTATGGTTACTGAGAGGGGGGCATTGGGAGAGGGATAAATTGGGAGGCTGGGATTGACATATACACACTACTATATATAAAATAGATAATAAGAACCTACTGAATAGCAGAGGGAATTCACCTCAATACTCTGTAATGACCTATATGGGAAAAGACTCCAAAAAAAAAGGATATATGCATATGTATAATTGATTCACCATGCTGTATGACAGAAACTAACACATTATAAATCAACTATACTTTGATAAAAATTAATTTTAAAAAATAATTAAAAATAAAAAGAAGAGCCTCAGAGGGTGAAAGGCATCTCTTGGGAGACTCCAGAGAGGATCTGAGACTACAGAAGACCCAAGATAATGATGGTAGGGATATTAGGGCCTGTTCTGTGGATGGCACTGCATTAGATGCTTAACACACCTCAAATCTAATCAAAACAACTCTGTAATTTAGGGGATGTTATCCCATTTTAGGTGTGAGGAATCCGAGGAGCAGAGAAGAATGTGGTAAAGTTCAAAGTTAAGCCATAAAGAAGAACAAAATTATGCCTTTTGCAATGACATGGATGGACCTAGAGATCATCCTACTGAATGAAGTAAGTCAGACAGAGAAAGACAAATATATGTCATCACCTGTATGTGGAATCTTAAAAATGATACAAATAAACTTATTTGTAAAACTGAAATAGACTCACAACTGTAGAAAACAAACTTATGGAAACTTCTAAGTTGAAGGGCCAAGATTCAAATTCAGGTCTGCCTCATTCCAAAATCATTACCTTATGAATTTCATAGGTTTATTCTCTAGAGACATGGCTTATGTGAATATATAAACAATGATTTATAAAACTATGTCAGCCTAGAGTCACATCTCACAGGTGAAGAATACTCTCATAAGAACTAACACTTGGAACTTCCCTGTGGCACAGTGGGTAAGAATCCACCTGCCGCTACAGGGGACACAGGTTCAATCCCTGATCCGGGAAGATTCCACATGTCGAAGATCACCTAAGCCCATGTGTCACAAATCCTGAAGCCGTGCTCTAGAGCCCACGAGCCGCAGCTACTGAAGCCCGTGCCCCTGAAGCCTGTGTTCTGCACTAAGAAAAGCCACCACAATGAGAAGCCCAAGCACCACAATTAAAGTGGAGCCCCTGCTCACCACAACCAGAGAAAGCCCGCGGGGAGCAACAAGACCCAGTGCAACCAAAAATAATTAATTAATAATTTAAGAAAAGAACTAACATTTCATTGATCCTTTACAGCCCACAATAACACCTTTTTCTAATTTGATGGGTTCTCATTATTCCCATTTCCCAAAGGAGGAAACTGAGACTCACAAAGATAGCCTTTCACCTAATAAGTAATCCAAGATTTCTGACTCCAGATTCCAATTTGTTCCCATTCTTGGTCATCCTGGCTCTGCTTACCAGATATTAGAATGAAGGCAGACATGAAACTTGCCAAGAAAACCAATAGGAAAAAAGGTTAAAATCACACCCTCCCCCCAATGATGACACCATTTATCAACAAAACACCACTGTTTGAATATGAAACTATTATAAAAGTAATAAAACTTTACTTTTAAAATCTTCACTTAAAAAATTTCTTGGTGGAAAAATTTGTAAAGTCAGTACCTTAATTTAGCAAGAAAGGTACATAAAATTATGAAAACAACATAAAACTCTTGTTTTCTTAGTTTTCAGTAAACCTGAAACTATCATAAAAAAAAATAAATTCTACTTTAAAAAATAGAGAAAGAAGGACAGGTTCTCTCATTGCTGAATTCCTCACCTTTCCTTCTATAAATAATTTTGCCAAAATGGAACAAAATTTACTTGCTTTTGATAAAGTCATACTGCTTTGTTCCCGACAAGGTAGCTCAGTCTAGGCTTTGGAATCAGATGGTCTTGGATTCATTCAGATGTTGCTTTTGTCTCTTCCTAGCTTTAGTTCTCACTGGGATTGTGAGGATGAAATGACATGAACGCAGACCAAGTCCTTAACCCAGTGCCTCATACATGGTAAGTGAATGGCTGTTATTCTTCACTGTAGTGAGTTAGGGATGACAAATTGGGGTTTGAAAGTGTTTTAAAATATTTATTTTCTATTGGAGTGGAGCTGATTTACAATGTTTTGTTAGTTTCAGGTGTATAGCAAAGTCATACATACACATATATCTGTTCTTTTTCAGATTCTTTCCCCATATAGGTTACTACAATGTATGAAGTACAAAGTGGGGACTTTTTAAAAATCGTTAGTTCATTTTTATTAAATAACAAAAATCGCCAAACCAATTCTAATTCCTATGTTTAGTTAGGCTAAAGACCA